>NC_081784.1:16073153-16180653 GCF_963082965.1 Carassius carassius
ATTGACACGATGGTGTCAATGTTTAAATCATTTAAAATGAGAATGTAAGTGTGCTCACCCCATTTTTGTTTGTAAGAAAAAATTAGATTAGATTTCATATCGCAATATATATCGCAGAAAAATAAAATATCGCAATGTAATTTTTTCCCAATATCGTGCAGCCCAAACATAAACTGACGTCATACACGTCACATGCTCTAATCAAATGTTTTCAGAAGAATCATTTCAACATGGCAGATACTCTGACGCGACCGGAGCTAACTTATGGAACGACTGTAAAATAAACCAAAATATTTGTAAAAGTTTTCTTATTCGCTTTTTGATCGTTTTAAGGATATCACAATCAATAAAATGTTTAATCCTTGGAATGCACTGTTTTTAAACATTGCAGGGAAGCGTGGCAGTTTCCAGTGCTTTGTTGAATTCTGAATACTAATTATTGTCACTGCTTATAGTGTAATGTTGGCATAATAATAGTGCCATGTTTTTTTCAGTCAACCCAGTCCTTTTTATGGTAAGTTTGTTTTATGTTAAGTACACCCATCTGGTAAATATAATTTTATTCATGCATGTGAATAAGCAAGCTGCTCACAGTAACTTTATTCATGATTAGGTTAAAGCTAAACAGACATGAAGTTAACAAGATTTAAAAGTGAATGAAATCTGCAAGGTTGTAGTAAACCTTACATTATGTTCTTTTTAACTTCTTTTTAGTTGAAATGCAAGTGGTATGATGTGTCCTCAGACATCTGGACAGACTCGTCTTTCTCTTCTAAATCCATTATTGGTAATATGATTTGTGTTTGTTTGTGGTTTTCTAGGTTTGTGCTAAATTTCACATATGACAAAGCAACATGCATCAGCAAGTTTTCAGAGACGCTGCATGACGTTCTAAATGTTAACGAGTTTTGTCCACATTTCTCAACACACAACTACCTCCATCACTGTATATAAAAATGTTAGCTAGTTTGTTTAACATCTTCATGTTTGCTTTGTCAATGAAGGATGTACAGGATGTCAACATGAAACGCACTGTTGCCCTTCATGCTCTACTGCTGTACATGTGAGGAGGAGCCACGGTCCTTCAAGACTTGAACTGTAAGTATTCAGTGTATTAACAGAACTGCTAGCATCAGTAAATGCACTTGTCTAGTTTTAGTAAGTTAAACCCTCTATGTTTATTCCAGATGAAGTTATTGGGCGAGCCATCACTTACACTACCATTGCAGTTCAATGAAAGCACTATACTAATGAAAAGTTGTCTAATGAAAGTTCTGTGAGCACTGCAGGAGTGATGAATGATCTTCCAGTGTGTTTGATATGTTCAGAAACACTTGTTCACGCAGTCACAGTGTTTTAAAAAGTCAAAAGTTATAATAGCAGTTCTGTACAACAGTTTTTTTTTTATGTTGAACTTCAGCATGATTAGCCTACACGTTATGCATACAGTAGGTGTGTTTTTTGAGCTAGTATTTGTATTCAACAATGTACTGCTGCATCATGCATATGTATGGTAAATAGTTTTAAGTACAGAGCACTTAAATATAAAATCAAACAAAATCTATACTTTTAGGCTGGACTTAACTGTAATTTATAATAATTGTTTTACATAAAATTAGTTTTTTACTTAAATGTTTTGAGGTAATGGTAAGCATTCAACTCAAATGAGATTAACAAAAGCAACAGAAAAAGGCATGTGAAGGACAGAAAAACCTTGAGTGGCACTGAAGGGGATAGAGGACATTGAAAGCATCTAACTAAAGGCACAAAGACGTGGCTGATAGAAGAAAAGTCAAAAAGAAAATAGGCCAAAGCAAAGCTGAGGGGCTAAGAGGCAGTCAAGTAAAGGAACAAACATTTGAATAAATAGAAATGCACGAACGTCTCTTCAAGCCGAAAGGTCTGGTTTCCAAATGGAATCTCATTACTTGGCTCTCAAGGTGGCATGAAAACTATTAGCACAACAGCTGGATTTAGATAGGGGAGGGAGTAAGAAGGAGAAACTAAGCGTGGGCCGGGAAAAGAAAAAGTGAGCTGAATAGACATGTCAGAGTAGCAGGGGGAATAAAGAAAGTGATGTGAGCACGGATGACAGGAGGGGAAGCGAGGGGTGTGGAACAAGAGTGTGAGAGGCACAATAACTTTAAACCTTTCACCTAATCCACAACAAGACAAGCAACAACATGCCAAGAAATTATCAGATCTCTTGGTGTTTTTTCTGTGACCATTATTGTGGGATGAACAAATGGAATGAAATTCCCCCTTCACATTATTATTTCAAGACTCTCAGAAAATGGTGACATTTCTGGTGTTAAAAATGTGGCATCTGAGTTCAAGAGTTAAAGGCATAGTTCACACAATGTTTTTAAAATGACATTTTTTGGGATTCTTTGATGAATACAATGTTCAAAAGAACAGCATTTATTTTATATTTTTTGTAGCATAACAAAAGCCTATAACTTTTGAATAATTAAAGTGCTTGCTAAATGAAAAGTATGAATTGTGAAGTGACATGTGGCCAAGTATGGTGGCCCATACTCTGAATTAGTGTTCTGCATTTAACAAATCCAAAGTGTGCACACATGGCAGTGAACACACACACACCTTGAACACACACCTGGGGCGCCCGGGAGGCAGTTGGGGGTTCTGAGTCGTGGTATTGAGGGTGGAGAGAGCACTGTACATTCACTGCCCCCACCTACATTCCCTGCCAGTATTCAAACTCAACACTCAAACCCACAACCTTTCAGTTACAAGAGCAACTCTCTAACCACTATGCAATGACTTTCCCAAAGAACTTTAAAAGCATGACAACCTGAATTCAGCATTCATTTGCATTACATAGAGAAAAGTACAATTTCTCCCTTTTTTTTTTTTAACATGTTGGAACGATATATGGTTAAATAAATGATGACAGGACTGTTATTTTTGGGTGACCTATTCCTTCAATCTCTACAAAAAAAAACAAAAAAAAAAAACGGAAGATTGCCAGACCGAGTCAGCATTTTAAAATGGAAAAATTCTAAGTTTAAATCAAGACAAAATTCTCAATAGTTACAAAACCTTTATTAACAAAGAGGAACTGGCTAAAGGTTATTCAACAGATGCTCTTTATCCAAGACATCTTACAAGTTGGCCTACACAAACCACAAGATCATTGTAAGAAGGATTTTGATTTTAGTGACTCTCGCAACCTTTGTATAAAAAGACTCAAGCAGAGATGCTCTCTATAAACCCCTGTTTAATTTGGTCGTTCAGAAGCCCTTATCTTTAACACACAGTCAGCACTACAAGTGACAATGTCTTTTCCAGCTGTGAAAAGCAAGAAAGGAAATGTCCTTAGGGAGACAAAAACAGTCAAAATCAAATATGAGCTCTTGCTAAGTATCCTCCGATTCAGCTTTTATTATAGCACAGAGAGGCTCAGAAAGAGAGAGAGGAAAAGGAATACTATCAACGTTACATAAACTTCCAGAAACCTGCGAATCATCTCAAGAGTTCTGTAAGAAATAAACACCAACATATATACATATATATATATATATATTATACACATATATATATATACATATATACATATACACATATATACATATACATATACACATATATATATATATATATATATATATATATACATATACACATATATATATATATATATATGTGTGTATATATATATATATATATATATGTGTGTATATATATATATATATATATATATATATATATATATGTGTATATATATATATATATATATATATATATATATATGTATATATATATATATACATATGTATATATATATATATATACACACATATATATATATATATATATATACACACACATATATATATATATATATATATATATATATATATATATATATATATATATACACACATATACACATATATATATATATATATATATACACACACACATATATATATATATATATATATATATATATATATATATATATATACACACACATATATATATATATATATATATATATATATACACACATACATATATATATATATATATATATATATATATATATATATATATATATATATATATATATATATATATATATATATATATATATATATATATATATATATATATATATATATATATATATATATATATATACTACAGCACAGATACATTTGTACAGCAGTTCAACTCATGTCTAACATCACCTTTGAAAATATGAATATTAAATCACTGCACAGTTAGAGAGTGGAATAAAATAAACTCCAGAAGAGAAAAAAAACAAATATAGAAGAATATGCAAAAATAATTGAACATAGTTGATGAACACGACAGCAGTCACACTGAATGAGTACACATTTGCTTCTCAGCTTCTGAAAACATTAAAGCTAGGTCCCTATGATTTCTGCGATGCGGAAAACTCGGACGGAATCGGAGAATCCAGTCATTAAAACGGAATTAACATTTTAATGCGGAATGTCACGGAATTTGTCAATCTTTTATGAATTAGTCAAAAGTAGTTCATTACACTTAAATCAAATCATGATATGGACTAGTATCTGTAAATATTAAGCCGCAAAAGTCGATTTAAAAATGAATCCTGTATATTTCTGTTAATGAATGGTGCGAACACAGAACACCTACTACTAAAAAAAACACCAACATTATTTTTTAAGGAATAAATAACACGACATTTTTTCCATGTCTTAATTATAATAGTAAATACCTTTTGTTTGTCAAAAAATAAAGTTTTTCTTCATTTTCAATAATTAAAAAGATAAATGCAATCATATAATCATTCGATTACCAGAAAAATGTAAATACACAACACAGAATTTCTGAGGGTGGGGAAAAATCATAAGTGAATAAATTAATTTGTTTTATGAATTAAAATAATTAGTCATGCTAAAACACAGAATTTGGAAACAATAAAAAATATGGTGAGAAAAAAATAAAACATTTCATAGGGCCCTAAACATGTACTTTTTGTTAAACTTTCAATAAACTGATGTGAAAATGTATAATTTTCATGATTTTAATGAGATAGACATGCTTTTTGATTAATAGAATTAAATTTAACTATTCAAAAAAAAAACTAAATCCAGAAATATTTAAATGGAAAAAAACTGAATTAAAAAAAAAAAATGGAATTTAGGAATTTTTTTCTTTTTTTCTTTTCAATTTCTATTAACAGCCTCTCTTTGCGCGGACACTATAATATAAGTATATTTTAAACAAAATCTAGTCCCCACATTATTTTTCTTTATATTGACTCACTGAGTCTCTAACCTGCAATATGCACTTTAAACTTCTTACAGTTTGCTTTGTATCACTGTTCTGTTCTGCTTCGAATTTCACTATTAGAGGCAGGGTCATAACCTCTAAACTGCAATATGCACTTTAACTGTCACACCCCAATGAAAACGAAGACCATCTGTTGCTCAAGTTCAGGATGCTATGCAACTTTGGCATAGAATTGTATCACTGTTGTGGACTTGGATAGCTAGATAAACACTACTCAATCTATACTGCATTAGGTCATGGAAAAGGGAGAAGGGGGGTGACATTTGGGCCAGGGCCAGAGAGGTTACGTGTGGAAGGACACAGGAACGGTCTTTAAGTTAGCTGACAGCAGGAGTGTCATCTTCACCTTCTCCTGCATAATCTCTTACAGTAAACCCTACTGCTGGTTCACAGCCAGCCTCGGAGACCGTGAATCCTTGGCATCTTGGCAGGACACTGGAAACTGCCTCAAGGAAACAGCATGGCACCGAGCTCGAGCATTACGATGCCTCCAGCAGAGCCATTTTGAACCTCGACCTTATGGAACATCCTTTTCATTTCAGCTTCTTGATTCTGCAGATGCCGTGCTACTCTACTCTAATGGGCCTTTCACACAGGACGCAGTACGCGCGGCGCTTGTCGCTGGGTTCAGCGTTGCCCTTCAGATACAACGCGATTTGCGCTGCGCTATGGCGTAGGCGGAGTTTTAAAAACTTTTAGCGGGAGCTCTATCATAGTCTGTTGTTCCTTGAATGGAGATATATGGAGATACGGCGCAAGCCATTGAGATGAATGGGTTTTATAGCGCAGCGCCACGCATACCACGTCCTGTGTGAAAGGCCCATAACACATGGGCTATCAGATCAGACAGAGCATGTTACTGATGGTCTGAATTTAATAATTAATTTATTAGAAGCTATGAACCATGAATTATTAGCCATTTTAATGCCGGAATGCAATCTTGGTTTAAAGTAGGCAGCGGGGCTAATGTGCAAGGAGGTCATAGTGTTATTAGGGCCTTGAGAAAAGAAAATCAGAGGGCTGGAAAAATAAAAGGGGAGAGCAAACATGTCCTCCAGCCTGGAAATCACCTAATCATTAGCTGCAGGGACCTGAATGTCTCCAACTTTTTCTACTCCCATCCAATTTATTATTCTTTGCCTTGTTTCTACCCCTCCAAGTTTCATCATGATTCATTAATGAGCAGGATTTTTCTAGCCATGGTGCAGGATCTGCTCATCTACTCTCCATGCTTTTGCTGTTTCAGCTAAAGGGCCTGATCATGAGTCAGGTCAGAGCGCTAAACCCCACTTAAGCCCAGTGGATGGCAGGCAAGGTGTAGAAGCCTCCTTAGGACTGAATAGCACTTGACTGGAGCACAGTGGCACTGAGACCAGGAAAGCGTGGCGGAAAACTGCAAAAAGCCAAGTAAGAGAAAGTATGTGTGCACTAAAGGGAAAGATTAAGGCACAGAGCAACAAGGAGAGGGAGGGATGAAAGTGACAGCATGACGACAGTGGTGTGGAGCAGTCTGGGAAGAGTTGGAGAATAGGACTGAGATCGATAATAGAATGATATTTAGCCCCTTTAAAAAAGATGCAACGCACTTCTTAGCAGATTGTCCAGAGTCAGATCCCATTCAGTGAGCAAAGTCTATAGCCATTAACAATACATTAGGAGACTTAGGATCATGTTTTTTTATAATGTGCCTGAATCTTCCTTGATATTCAAAGGGGGAAAAAAGGATCGGTTAGGATCAGAAGAGCAACTAATAGCCAGGACAGGAGTGCAAGATGAGAACAATGGCAGACGGATAGCTGGAAGTGAAAGACAATACAATAACGTTGATGAAGGAGAAAGCATGAAGGAGCTATAGAGAGAGATGGAGGGATGGAGAGAGGGAAAATCAAATGGCAATAAAAGAAAACATTTTCTCGACGAGGGCAAGTTCAGTCTAGTGAAACAATCCATCCCCGTCAATCTAGCAAGATAGCAGCCAGCCTATTAAACACTGAGCTGCTATAATCTGTCCAGTGTTTGTATCAGCTCCACCTCTGTCCCTCACAGACACAGACTTCAGGAAGTGTGATGGAGAATGTGCAAAACTGTGGTCATGGTGACAAAGCTGTTGTCATGGCAATGAACAGGTCAGGCTCTGGATGCTAGAGGTTAAAATTTCTTAGATTCTTTTTTTTGCCTCTTGAGAAAATCAAGGAAAAACTATGAACTCTGAATATTCTATGACTACCTCAAACTCTAAAAATTCATCAACACAGTTCAAAAGACAAACAGTCATCCCATCTCTAATAAACATAACCCTACCCTACACATGCACATTTGTCAAACATACTCCTTACTCTAAATTCACAGCGAAATGCATAATTTCTGCACTACCAGCATAAACTGGAATGATAAGAATATTTTTTAGGAAAGAAATGTTTTTGTTTGTTTTTAGTTTTTTTTCTTTTGCCCTACCTCTAACATGTAATATGATCCAAGTCAACAAGGAAATATTAAATATATGTGTGTGTGTGTGTATAGTATCGTAGGAGGATCAGAGCCTGTAGTCGCTGAAGTTGTCCGCTTTGACTCAGATAACTTGTTAAATCCATGAAATGAAAGAGATAGAAAATGAGGAGTTGGTGTCCCACACATTTAATGGCTGTTACATGGCAACGCGCTCTTCTCATACATGAGAGATTAACTCTTTCTTGGCGTTACAAATTAAGTAAAGATAATAACAAGGCGGCAAAGTGAACTTATCAATAGTGGTTCTCACGTAGGCTAGTCCTTCTCTGATCACTTAACTTATAACACTCACAATGTGGTGATGACGTAGAAGAACTTGAGAAACACTATGGATGATATGTTCGTTCGTTTATGTCAAATATTAGTGTTAAACTGCTGGACTTTAAATAAAATCTACTATTGATTTTCACCGTTGACTGATATTGCAGAACATTTAGACTGATAACTTCCATACGCAGATGCGGCAGATTTGTCACAGGACGCGCAATATGACAGTTGCATCCGACTATATATGAAGTAGCGGTTTTAAATACAGTATTTTTATATTCAACGTTAGTTTATCAGTATGTTTTAAGGTATATTTTTTTGAATATTGGTGGCTCTCTCTCAATTATATATATATGAGATTATTAGAATTTAAATAACACAAAAAGTCAAATAAAATAAAATTATATATACAAATATGATGCTTATTTGAATACTTGTTTAAAGTATAGTCAAGTTTATTCAAATATATAAATATATAAATAAAATCCATAGGTTAGAAGGCTAAATATTTTAATTTCTGATCAACTTTAAACTTGGATAGCAAAAAGAACCAGAAAGGAAAAATACATATTTTAAAAGAAAAAAATAAATTGTACACATAATCTATTACCTTTATCATATTTAAACACTGAAGCTGCCTGAAAATGGTCTCTAAGTTATCATCCCATAATGTTTAGCAGGGGACAGGCGCTTGTAATGCGGTCTCTACGCGTGCAGACATGTCAGTGCTGGAATGCAGCCACAAAGCCCTGTGCTGCCACAACCTCTTACAGCTGGAGCGGACGCCACAGGATCACTGTGAGGTTAGCAAGTTAAAAAACACAAACTTCACTAACTACATCAAGACATGCAAGCCAAAGTCACAGCCACGCTCACCTCCTGGACCTGAACTCAAAGCACGCAAAGTGACAACACAAGTTAGGAGCAGAGAGCGAAAACATGGGAGAAAAAAAAAACCTGGAGGAGGCGGAGCACAAACTCAATTCCTCAGAGATGCTGTAAAAAGCCAGAGGGCCTGAACCAAAACACACATGAAAAATGACTACAGTGAGGCACTGTAGGCAACTTATCAGCAGGCCGCGTTACAATCAGTATTTTGATACATCGTGACACATTCTCAATAATGTATATATTGCATCATGACATGTCATCCAGACTTGAGGTAGCAAACTCATTTTCGGCTGAGGGCCATGTGGGGAGAAAACATGTGGGCCAAATTACTTTGTTAAAAAGTGGTGTGCATGCACACATACTGGATGAAGCTTTTTCAAGGTAATGAAGTTGGCATCAATCAATTTTCCCTCTAAGCTGCTCATGTACATGGCAGAGTACTTTTGAAGTTAATCCTGCATAAACAGACTACACAGAAGCAGACTCAAAAATCAAAACTTGCTTAATTTTATTTAATTGGGGTGTTGTCACTAATAATTATATTGGCAATGGAGTAAGCTGATAAGAAATTTTTGCAAAAATTCATAAAAATAGACCTGATGGGGTGTGTTAAATGTCAGAATTAACCCTTCAAAGTTGACTGATGCTCTAGAGCGCCAAAGTGCGCACGCCTGACATATCGATTAATAGCTTCGGAATGGATTAAGGTATTAACTTACTTTTTTTTTCTATGAAAAAGCTGACATTCGTCTGTGTAATAATGAGTAGACTGTGTTGGCTTCCGCGAATGATAAGCCTTCCGATCTTCTACAAGCATTTTGTAAAAAAAAAAAAATTAAGCCTTCCGTTTTTGAGTGCAAATCTATAGCATTTTACCGCAAAACAGAGAACAGGTACTTTACCATATCAAATGATATATAATGCTGTTGGTGTGTGAACCAATCACAGACCAATATAAAACAAACAAGGACATTATCAGGTGTCCTAGGAACGTAAAAAATCTCCCGCATCTTCTCCTCAGACACAATATTTTATATATTCGGTCTTTGGACACGATAAATTTGGATTACTGTGAAGATAGACGTTTTTGTACTGGTCAGATTTTACATAAAATCAAGATGGCCAAACGAAGATTCACTGCCGAGCAAGCTACTGCAATTATTTTTTTGGAGAGCGACGAGAGTGATAACGGATCTGATCCAGACCGATTTGATTCAAATGAAGAGAATCAAATTCTGGACGGGATCGATCCATTTGAGGAGTAAGTATGAAGGCAATATATTGCAAATAATATATTGTCTAATATGTATTGTGTCATTTTTTTTGTAAAATTATTTTATTGTCAGAAATAACGGTGCAGTAATCAAATAATGTGTGCCATTTCTTTGAGCAAGTAGATTTAAAAATTCATGGGCCTTTGTCTGCTACATAAACGGTGGTACAGTAACCTATCGCTAAAATGAGATTGCAGATTAGGTCGCATGTAGTCCATCTTCATTTTTGCAAAGTAATAAGCTATATTTCATTTACTTTACTTGTCTTTTTTATTGTGTTACTTTTAGGGACATTTTATTGTAGCTTTTCAGAAATAATGGTGCAGTAAGCCTTATCTAAGGCCTATACTATTTGTCTACATAAAGCTGAAATGGGGGGGGGGGTTGGTTTAGACATTGCATTTACTCATATTTTCTTATTTACATCATATTTACTATGATAAAGTAATATCATTTACATGATACTAATATCACACTTTACATCATTACTATGATAATAGTAATAATAATTTTGTAGTTAGAAGTTCTATGACTCTTTACTTGATGTAAAAAATACACACATGATGATGAATAGCTAATCTTTATTTACCACATTGTAATAAAGGCTGTACAACTTTGGATTGTAAAAGTGTATCTTTCTTCTCTGTCATTATGTAATGTGTTTGTTTTATATGTTTGGCGATGCAGTGGCTGTATTCGTCAGCCCAAAAAAAATGTCCCATTGGGACAATAAAGTATACCTAACCCAACCTAATATTCTGTGTTTTTCCCCAAAAAATGGATGGTGACTACAGTCACAGAAATGTAAATATTTATTTTGTTTCTTTATATTTTTTCACCCAATTCTTTACAGGTGTTCTAAACCCTTTGAAGAATCAATATTTGATGTAAAATCCCTTATTCATTATGGTTTACTATTTTTATATAATAAAAAAAAATGAGATATATTACATCAGAACCCATACAAGTGTCTCAAGAAGTGTATTGTCAATGCATGCACCTTATAGCTGAGAGTCTATAGAATCCAGAAATATGACTCTCTTCACTCTGCTATGAAAACTGACCCTTCCAAAAGCCGAAATATTAACATAGTGCCTGGAGGACTTAAAACCCCTTAGACCTTGAAGGGTTAAAACCATCATAATACCATATTTTGTCTAAAACAGCACCAAACAGAGCACGTACATATAAAGAGTGAATATGCAGCATTAGTTTCAAAGTCATTCCAGTCACACAAAAGCAGCTCTGATCATACTAACCTCAAGTCTAAAGTGAAGTACTGCCCCACACATCACACTTTTTTAATGTTCACTGCTTGGACCCAAATCAGTGCACATACAGCCACACCACCACCATTTCACTGATTAACCAAAAAAGTACATTGGAGAGTACTCTCAATTTAATTGAAACTGTCTTATTAATCATATCATTTATTTTAATATTTATATAACAGGGTTTGTTAAGAAAGTATAAATATTAGATTTATTGGTTTGATCCAACACAGGGATTTAAAATCGTTTCAATGTTAATTCAAGTTCACAAGGCAACATTTCAAAGTAAAACAAAATATGTGTTTATGAATGGTTATTTTCAGAGCACGATTGCTGTGTTCATGTATGACTGCCTAAATGAACTGGAGAAAATGAAAGTGCAAAAAGTGCCAGGATCCAAATCAACCTCCTAAACGAGCCAGGTGTGAAAACGCTTTTAGTGTCAATCGACTGTACTACAATAATAACTTTCCTGTGGATCAGAAAAAAAATATATGAAATCACTCATTTGGCTGATATTTTGAAAGTGTAAAATATCAGCCCTTAATCGGCCATTCTACCATATTATCTTCAAGACAACACAAACAGTAACAAACACAGTCCAGCACTTCTAAGAAATCCTCTAAGCTCAAATCCACAGATTTACATGCCTTTTCTTTCATAGAGTTGTGGTGAGTTTTGCAGTGCTATTATAACCGGTTTCATTGGTTATTAAACAGGAGCCTAGTAACTCTGTCTGCTATTCGGCTCTCTGCAGTGGGAAAACAAATCCAAAACCTCTGGGAGGAACACGCTGCTGGCTGAAAATGAAAAGGAAGACTGAATGGAAAAGCCCTGCAAGCACTGTTAAAAGCAGGGAGGCTGATTGGATGGAGGGATTTGTGACAGACCCCCAGTATGAGACTCAAAACAGGAGGAGGGCCCTTATGTTTCCTTATGACATCCAGTGCCACCTATTTAATCTTATTTTCCTCCAATGTGGAAAGGAACGGATGATGAATTCAATAGAAGAACATTATTCTCTGCAGTATAAAAACACACTGTCCCAGCACACACACGCACGGTCGCACGCACACACACACACACACCTGCTGGCAAAAAGGCCGCCACAGACGGACTTCCAACTGAGAGCAGACAGAAGGGGGTGGGAAAACAATACACTGCATTTTTTTTTATTATAAAAACCAATCTCTTCCTTGCAGTTCCTGACCATCAACAATTAGTAAAAAAACATCTCAAACGGCCATGCTGCTGTATGAAAAATGAAGGTGCAGATTTACATTTTTCTAGAGCACAGTGCAGTACAAAAAACTTTAACGAGACTGTGACCACAAATGGGTCTGAATAAGCCTGTCTGTTTCTGTATATGTTCTCATGTTCATCTGCTTACATTATGCATGCAGTGACCTCAACAGAATCAACCATATGTATGAGTGTTTGTTTGGATTGGGATTTTAATTTGTTTGTGGCAAAATCTCTCTCTTTAAAGATCAAAACCAAAAGATGGCTACCTTCTAGGGCTAAAAAAAATAACCTCAATATTTTTTCTCTCTTGTGATGACTTTCAATTATTTCAACCAACCTGTCATGCTGCATATCATATTCAAAATATACAATTCAAGTCAAATGTAGTTAAAATGATCAAGGCATGTTTGGGATAAGAAAGATTTTTTTTAAAGAAGTCTTTTATATTTAGGCTATATTTATTTGATAAAAAATACAGTAAAATACCGTATGCATACATTATTTCTATTTTGAATTATTTAAAAACTTGATTTCTAGCCATTACAGCAGTCTTCAGTCCCGCACGACCCTTCACAAATCATTCTAATATGACGATTTGGTGCTCAATTTGGTGATTATTTAGCATCTTATTATTATCAATGTTGAAAATAAAAAGCAGTATATTAAAAGCAGTTGTGCTGCTTAATATTTTTGTGGAAATCATTTTTTTCCAGGATTCTTTGAAAAATAAAGTTATTGGATATTATCACCCAGCACTACTAGTTATCCAACAACTTTTGAAACATTCTAAATCTACCAACGCTCTAATAATTCAGGGCTCCAGACTAACATTTGAGAGCAGTGGCACCAGCGCCACTAAGTTCTACAGATGGTTGCGCCAGGAGCAGATCTGGTAGCGCTGGGGGTGGTATTCAAAATAAAGATCATTTAATCATTAAACTATTATTGTTTTTTATTAATAAGTGCAGTTACTAATAATATTTCATACTCATTTCTTTTTTTTGTTTTTTTTGTTTATTGTTTAGGCAGATTTGACAGTAAAGCACCAAGCTTGAGTTAAGATGCATACTAAATTTACTTTTATTAACAACAGTAACAGGTGCAAAATCTACTTTATGTAGTACAGAAAATGTATATATTCCACTCTTATTAAATGTACAATATTTTTCTAACATATGGAACGGACCAACTTTATGTGTGGATTATGTGTGATTTAGGAACAAATTGAGGAAAAACAAAAGTGTAAATTCTGACTAAATCTGATTTCTTGATTTGATATTTGTTCATCCCATTAAAAATACATTCAAACTTGATCATCTTAGAGCTTTAAAGTGCTGGAAATTGTTGTGTAAAATGCTTGAATTTCTCTCTCAAAAGGTTGTATAAACCCTGAAATGAATTATATAATGCATTTGACTATTTCTACCACAGTACCATGGTTACAGATAGCGTTACTGCTTCTGGTTTCCTGACGTATGTCAGTGCTGTTTATAACTGAGATTTCTGTGCAGAATTTGAATAATTCTCACTAGATCTCACAGTAACCTTATCACTGTGTGGCAAATTCAAACGTTTTTCAGTGGATCTCGCAACACTGTTGCATCTGTACAGTAAGTAACAGTGTCGTGAAATCAACTTTGGCTCCCGAGTAAAGTGAAAGTGAAAAGTGACATGACATACAGTTGGGATGCACGATCATGATTTTTCATGGCCGATTTCGATACCGATTTTTTTACAAGCAAACTGGCCGATTCCGATACTGATTTCCGATTTTTTTTTTTATCTTTAAGCAACAAACAAGAAAGAAGGAAAGTGTGCATAAACAAGATGTTTATTTGGTATTTAATAGGCCAAACTGGCTTTTGAAAACAATAACCATAACCATTTGAAATTAATGGCAGTAACTGCACAGTAAGTGCAAGTAGGCTACATTCAATACAAACATAGATGGTACAGACATCAGCATTTAGCTTTTATTTTTGAATTGGGTTGAAACTACATAGAGCTGGCCTTAAATTAAAATATTAACTGTAAATTGTGAAATTAAAAGGCAATAACTGCATAGTTCTACAATCCAAACAACACAATCAACACACATTCAATAAGATGTTTCTTAATCAGCATTCAGTATTTGTTTTAGTTTTTAAATTAGGTTTTAAATAAAAAGAAAAGGTCTTTACCAGTGAGACTAAATAAAAGTATGCTATATAAATACATTATTCCAAAACGTTAAAATAAAATAATGTTGGTCCGAATAAAACAAAGATGCAAAGCGTTTCATTCATTCAATAAAAATAAATAAAAAAGGGTAATGATTCACATCTATATTTTTTTACTTGAGCCAATGAAAAATAAATAACTTATTGTCTCAATTAAAAAAATATAGATGTGAATCATTACCCTAAAATGTTTTAATTGGATGAATGAAACACTTTTTTTCAGTGTGCTACAGCAGGTGATTTCTAAATCAAATTAAGTCTATGTAATTATAAAGTAAAATAAAAATAATGATCCTAATGCAGAACTGACGTTTACTTCCGGCTTTTCAAACGTGTATGCAAGTTTTCATTTACAAAAAAATAAATAAAATAATTCAGTTTTGTCACAGTTTAGTCCATTTCGTTTCTCATCCAACACGTGAGAAGTTGATCTGAACATCTCTTCACGGTCTACTCCTGTTCAGGGCGCAGACCGGTACAGCTTTAGTGCGCGCAGAAAAGGGGCTTTTATTTGTGCGCCAGTACACCAACGGCTGTTCGCTTCCTGCTATTTGTGCCTCAAACGTGTAGCTCTGCGCTTCCAGTGCTGAACGGCTGCCTGTGTTTTGCACACAGATTTCGAAATACTTCCACACAAATGACATGATAGCGAACGATTACAATGTAGTATGTGCACGCGGGCGCACTTCCGGAAAACCAAAAACAAGACCAAAAACCGTCCAGTTCCGATTTATGGCCGGTCAACCGGTGCATCCGTAACATACAGCCAAGTATAGTGACCCATACTCAGAATTCGTGCTCTGCATTTAACACATCCAAAGTGCACACACACACAGCAGCGAACAGTGAACACACACCGAGAGCAGTGGTCAGCCATTTATGCTGCGGCGCCCGGGGAGCAGTTGGGGGTTTTGTGCCTTGCTCAAGGGCAACTCAGTCGTGGTATAGCCGGCCTGAGACTCAAACCCACAACCTTAGGGTTAGGAGTCAAACTCTCTAACCACTAGGCCACGACTTCTCAAAGCTGTTCTGAGCTCGGACAAGTTTGTTTGGGTCGGATCAACGGTCCACGCTGCGCAGCTGAAAAGTAGCATGGTTTATTTTGACTTTCATTTGCTATTTCTCAAATCCAACAGAAATGGCAGGACTTATGAGTTGGGCAACGCGGTGGTCACGCCAGTGCAACCGCTCACAAAAATTAATCGCACCGACAGGAAAAATGGTCGCAAAGTGAAACCATGTGGTCGCAGTCTGGAGCTCTGTGTATGCATAACGATTGCTGCATTGACAGTCAGGCTTTCAAGGAAAGAAGACTTCACCTGTAAGTCACCAGGATGATCTATAAATGGTTGGCTACACAAACGACGGATAGTCACGTCCCACCGCTACCTCCATCATGTCTGTGACAGCTGCCCAAATGTCCACCAATTGATCTGCTGAACAACCTCATTCTGAGCTGCCTGAAAACACAGATGAACTCACAGAAAAAAGAGAGAGGCACTACAGGACAGGGAAAGGTTATTTCTAATATAAGTGGTAGAGAGAACAGTCCTCTAATTGGAGATTCTGGCCAAAATCTCTAAACAATGCTGCCTCAAAACAGTGAGCACTAAGGGTTTGGATTCAAGAGAGAAGTGTGCCAGCTAGGACGGCACCCTGCTGGGTAAAAGGACAGCCAACGACTGACTGATCCTACAATAAGCAGAAGTGACAAAAGAACCATTTGGTACCACTGACGCTACATGACACTCCAGTATGGAGGATTAATGTTTTGATGGTCTGTGCATGCAAAGCCTTGCTTCAGCTTGCTGGTATTTCGAGAAGGAGAGGGGTAAAAGAGTTTTTCCTAGTATAGTCTCAAAAACACATGATAGTTCAATGGGGTCTATATACACAACATTTTCACAAAACAATATGCTTAACAATTCAAATGAAATATTAAACAAGCATAATTAATGCTCAACTCTTTATAAAAGCCATGAATTCTGTAAAGCAAATACATTAAGCTCAGAGACATGTAAAAAAAGTAGACAAAACATGTAGACAAATCCTACATATACCATCCTATAATGTACATAGAAAACCTACCTGAGACTGAATTTCTCACAATGACAGAGGTGCAGTGTGGGCTGTGAAATGAAGAGGCTCTGGAAGAACATGAGTTTCCATTGTTAAATGGTCAGGAGCAGCAACCTATTAAAACAAGAGACACTTTATAAGATTATACTGCCCAGGACAGCACTGTAACAATCACATTCACTACACTCAACAGGGTTTACTGGATTGATCTTTACAGCCCTTCAGTGACCTTATCAAAGACATTAATTACATTTTTTTTTTTTTTTTTTTGGTAGATTTCATGTATTGTTTTTCCCAGACCGTAGTGTACTTTCCAATTGATGTCATACACTTATAGGTCTGCGTAGCACTGCTTCAAGTTGAACATACATAATATGTACAAGTATTTGTATCGATTCGCTTTGACCTTTCTCTATAGATCCCACCTTCTCACATGCCACGATTGGACGATTATGTACAATGACTGCGTGCTATTGGTCAAACCAGTTTTTTGTTACCTTTAGCAAGTATTAAAAAGGGAAAACAAAGTCATCACCTGGATGTTTTAAGCAAAATATAGAAACCCTGGACAGGATTTGTCCGGGAAAAAGAGGAAGTATGGTCACCCTAGTTTATATCGAGCGTTGTGAACCTGATCTACACCAGGTTGGATTTGTTTGGTTTTGTCAACTCTAAACCTACTCTGAAACTAAGAGTTTGTTCTGCTAGCTTCATGCAAGGGCTTGAAATAGCGTACCGTGGGATAAAATACATGTTTTTTGGCATGGTTTCCTTGGTAAAATTTGCATTTTAGTGGCTATATATCACATTATTGGGATTTGGGTCTTCCCAGAGTCTATTAAACCTTTGATAAATTCTTACTGGATCAGTCAAATGTGTGTTCGCACTGCCACTGACACAGAGAGAGCAGTTAACGTTTGGTTAAGAAACATATTCACAAACTGTCTTTTCAACTACACAGTATTATTTGTACCTTACAGTCATTGATATTAATCACAGAAATACTGGAGTTAATTTTATAGTTTATACGTCTATGGCAGCGATCAAAATAGAGCAAATAATCTATTGAAAGTAACTGTGCTTCAAACAAGTTTTTGGAGACCCGCGCCCGCCCGTAGCCACAAATTTCAGCACCAGATCCGACCCGTCACCCATGATAATATAAAAATGTAATCTGCACCCACCCAGACCTGTTAATATTTGGCCTGTTACCCGACCCACGCCAGTAATAAATCACACACGCTAAAATAATTCCAATTAAAGTGCTTTATTTTTTATCTCGCACCGCTCTCAACATCACGACAGTGTCATTAACCCTTAGGGTACTAAGCCCTTTTTGGTCCGTTTTCTCTATTTTTACATTTCGGCTTATAAACCATATGTAATGATGATGGACCACCATGTATTTGGTATCGATGGATTCAGAAGACCCTAAGCTACCATAAGCATGCATGTAATATGTTTATAAAGGAAGTATGAGTGAAAAATTGTACAATAAACTAGAGAATTTCAAAACAAAAATGAGATTTTTGTCATTTATTACTGAAAATCCTACCTCACACAACAAAAGTGAAAAGTTTTTGACCCAAAAATATATTTTTCAAACCCTTTGCTTGACAGAAATGGGTTAATGTTCAATCAAATGTGTAAAGAACAATTCAATAATTAACTTTATTTACAAACAGTCCTAGGCGTTTTTTCATTTTTGGGACTAAGCCCTTTTTGGTCCGTTTTCTCTATTTTTACATTTCGGCTTATAAACCATATGTAATGATGATGGACCACCATGTATTTGGTATCGATGGATTCAGAAGACCCTAAGCTACCATAAGCATGCATGCAATATGTTTATGAAGGAAGTATGAGTGAAATTGTACAATAAACTAGAGAATTTCAAAAACGAAAATTAGATTTTTTTTTGTCTTTTATTACTGAAAAACACACAATATAGAACAGTTTTTGAAAAAAAAAAATTTTTTCAAACTCTTTGCTTGACAGAAATGTGTTATTGTTTAATCAAATGTGTAAAGAACAATTAAATAATTAACTTTTTTTACAAACAGTCCTAGGCATGCCAGTGAGCAAAGCAAGGCCAGGAGGTCTTGTTGTACACTTTGCTTGCCTTGCAGTGCTCACAGTACTTTCTGACATCTGCAGGCTTGTGTGCAGGGTTTGCTGGGTCCAAGGGACAATGGGTAGGGGTGTGCGGCGAGTTGTCCTGTCTGCATCCTGCATCAGAGCAAATACACAATCAAACTGGAAGCTTTTTTTGTGTCAAAATTCAATGTAGAAAAAATAACTCCTATAAACTCATGTAACCCTATGAAACTCCACTGTACACTAAAAACACATTTCACCTCTCTTGACCTGAGCAGTTTACTTAGTTGAGTAAGTCAGTCTATTGAAACAAATTGCACACCACTCTTGAACTGAGTTTACAGGGAAAGAGTAGTATGGTACACTAAAACAAATATTTCATGCCTCAATCGCTATCTGACTAAAAATCCAAAACATATACATACTCAAGATGTATGATATAATAAATTATAATGATAAAGAGGTTATTTGAAGTTACATACCAGTCCTCAAATGGATCTTCCCCATCCTGGTAAAATACTTCGTCATCTGTGTAAAAGCTGTCTGCTCCAGATTTCCCCTTGTCACTTTCCAGTAATTGTTCCAGAGCTTGTTCTGCCCTAGATCTTTTACTGCTTGCAATTTTGATAAAACAATTCTGTAATAATGCTATATCTCTCTTGAATTTATCTCTTTGTGCTCGCTAATACTTCGATCGTTCTCTGTAACACTCCGATTTCTTTCTGCTTTCTCCACCTCATGCTGATTCTCCGATCGGTTATTGATTACACCTGGCTGGAGGTCGTTTTACTATAGTCCAGCCCAGCTTTAACAAGGCTACAGCAGAGCTACAGAGTCCTCTGAATGGCTAGAATAAATCATGGTAACCTTCCTCTGATTGGGTTAGAAAAATATTCCTCCCAGCGGTTTTTACATTGGTTGTTGCGTGTTGAATCTGCCTAACATAATAGTTTTCATTGGCCTGTTTACGCAGTGGAATTGCGCAATAAGGGAAGCGTGTTTAATATACAAACTGGATACCGCTGTTTTCAGTGGAATCTGAGGAAGACGGCAAAAAAAACCGCATCTCTCTAGCATTAATAGTTTTTGAGATAACTACACATTTGTAAAAGTATGCCATTTTGGGCGGTACCGCCCAATCCGTCCCCAGAGGGTTAATGTGCTAATGAAAGGAAAGTGCGCTTTGTTTTGCGCCATTCAAGTAGTCTACCATCTGCACCTAAATAGGCTATGTAACCTGATAACTATACGCAAATAGACCTATTAATGAAAAAAAAAAAGAACAAGAAAAAATAGAACCTGAGCCTGTCGCTCACAAACTATGCATTCACTTTCCCTTAAGGTTACGGTGTAGGAAAAGGATATTGTCCACAGTCCCAGGTTTAAGTTGCGTTCTCAGTTCTTGAATTACAAATCCAGCTGTGGAAAAGTCTTTCTCACAGCACTTGAGGAGCGTAAACAAAAGTCGCACTGTCGCAGAGGTGGTGACGTGATGGGTCAAATGTCATATCATTGTTGCGTATGAGTAATGGTAATTTAGACATACAAATATTGCACATATTTGTCATCCGCGCTACTACCCAGCCGCAATGAGTTAATTATCTGCCTGCATTCCCACACGTGAATTTTAGGAATGTCAAAATCCACCCGTTTCAGCCACTTTTATGCGGGTATCCACGGGTACCCGCCCGTAACAGGACTTTACAATGTATTTGTCAATGAATTAATTATTCGAGAATAGTTCAAAAACACTGATTCATCCAGTAATGTAACAAGTAGGTTTATCATTGATTCAAACAACTTTTTCATAATTTTTATATTCAAAATTGGTGTATTAAATATATTATATACACACTACCAGTCAAAAGTTTTTGAACCGTAAGATATGTAATGTTTTTTAAAGAAGTCTCTTCTGCTCACCAATCCTACATTTATTTGATCCAAAGTACAGCAAAAAAAACGTAAAAATAAATACTATAAATCACTACTAATCACAGGAGCACCTTTACTGACGAGAAAAGTACTTACTTTATTCTTTTTTTTTTTCTTTTTTTTGAACCAAGATGGCGGCGCGTCCACACGCAGCGGCTTCTCTCTGTCCTGACAGAACGGTGTTTTCGTGTTTTTTGTCTTGTGAGTCGCAGTGTTTTTGTACGTCGCCGTCGCGTCTACCTGTCTGTAAGCGCAAATACAGTAGTGAGTTTCTGCTCGATGTCGGCAGAACCGCATTTTTACAGTTAAACTCCGCGCACGCAGAACAGCTGCGGGATCTCGGTCTGCTAAGGAGGCCTTCACCATCACCGACCCCCACTATTGCATCTCGCCCACAGCTGAGGCGTCACAAGCGGTGTGAGAGGAAGCAGAAGAGGGGTAAACGTGGAGGTATCCGGGCTAGGCTAATGGCTAACCCACACAAGCCATCTATCCCCACCATCGTACTCGCTAACGTACGCTCGTTGGACAATAAACTGGACTACATTCGATTACTACGCTCAACTCAGAGGACTGTAAGAGACTGTTGTGTTTTTGTGTTCACGGAAACATGGCTCAGCAACAGCATTCCAGACTGCGCTATTCAGCTCGACCAGCTGACGTGCTATCGAGCGGACAGAGCTCTCGTCGCTGGAGGAAAAACCAGCAGCGGCGGACTTTGTGTTTACATCAATGACGCGTGGTGACGCGATACTGGTGGAGTTCATGATTATTAAGTGCCGGCCGTTCTATCTGCCGGGGGAATATACACAGTATAGCAGTATATTCCCCCGGCAGATAGAACGGCCTGGTGGTTCAACATCATCAGCAACAGGAACGACGCACTAAATGAACTGTACCAGCACATCAGTGAGCAGCAGACAGCACACCCCGATGCTTTTCTCATCATAGCTGGGGATTTCAACCATGCTGACCTAAAGAGTGTGTTTCCAAAAATACACCAACACATTAACTTTCCAACACGAGGTAATAACATTTTGGACTTTGTTTACACCACACAGAGAGGAGATAACAAAGCCCTCCCCCTCCCCCACCTCGAAGCCTCAGACCACATCACTTTCATGCTAATGCCTGCATGCAGACCACTCATTAAAGTCGCCAAACCAGTTTACAAACAGATTAAAGTGTGGCCAGAAGGATCATCAGAGGTTCTTCAAGACTGCTTCAACACAACTGACTAGGACATGTTTAAGCAGGCTGCCACATGCAATAACACCACTGACCTCCAGGAGTACTCAGAGACTGTCACTGCCTACATCAACAAGTGTATTGATGATGTAACGGTCACAAAAACCATCACTGTCCGGGCTAACCAGAAACCATGGATGACAGGGGAGGTCTACAGACTCCTGAAGACACGGAACGCTGCCTTCAGAGCTGGAGATGAGGTGGGCCTGAGAACAGCTAGGGCCAACCTGTCCCGTGGCATCAGAGAGGCTAAGAGACAGCACTCCAGGAGGATAGCTCATCAATTCAGCGACAGCAGAGACACTAGGAACCTGTGGCAGGGGATACAGACCATTACGGACTACAAGCCCCCACCACGGACCTGTGACAGCAACATCTCTCTACTGAATGAGCTGAACACCTTCTTCGCTCGCTTTGAGCAACAAAACAGCACCCCTGCACAGAAGACTCCACCTACTCCCGGCGACCAGGTGATGACGCTGACCTCAGACAGCGTGAGGAGATACTTCAGCAGGATCAATGCATGGAAAGCTCCGGGTCCTGACAACATCCCTGGGCGTGTACTGAAAGACTGTGCAGCAGAACTCACTTATGTCTTCACAGACATTTTCAACATCTCACCGAGTCAGGCTTTTGTTCCCACATGCTTCAAAACTACAACCATCATTCCAGTTCCAAAGAAGCCATCTCCATCCTGCTTCAATGACTACCGCCCTGTTGCATTTACCCCCATCCTCATGAAGTGCTTTGAACGGCTAGTCATGCAACACATCAAGTCTGCCCGATTTCGATTGCCAGTCTGACTCTCTAACCATTAGGCCACGACTTCCCTAAAGGAACGGCTGGGATTCGAACCCAGGATCTCCTGTTTACTAGACAGGCGCTTTACCCAACTAAGCCACGGTGCCAACTTCGGTCCAACCGGTCGACCGATTATGCCATCGCCACTACCCTCCACTCAGCACTCACACATCTGGACAAAAAGGACTCATATGTCAGAATGCTGTTCATAGACTTCAGTTCAGCATTCAACACAATCATCCCTCAACAGCTCATTTACAAACTGATTCAGCTGGGGCTCAACACTTCGCTGTGCAACTGGCTGTTGGACTTTCTGACTGGAACACCTCAGGCAGTACGGGTCGGCAGCAACACATCCAGCACCATCACACTGAACACTGGGGCCCCCAAGGATGTGTGCTGAGCCCCCTCCTCTTCACTCTGCTGACCCATGACAGCACACCTTCACACAACTCCAACCTCTTTATTAAGTTTGCAGATGACACGACTGTGGTGGGTCTCATTAGCAACAAAGATGAGACAAACTACACGAGTGAGGTGAGCCGCCTGGCCAAGTGGTGCAGTGACAACAATCTCTCTCTGAACGTGGAGAAGACAAAGGAGATTGTTGTAGACTTCAGGAGAGCACACATTCAGCACGTTCCTCTGACCATCAGTGGTGCGACTGTGGAGAGCGTGAGCAGCACTAAGTTCCTGGGTGTGCACATCACAGAGGACCTCTCCTGGACTGAAAACACTGCAGCACTGGCCAAGAAACCACAACAGCGTCTCTATTTCCTCCGCAAACTGAGGAGAGCCAGAGCCCCGGCCCCCATCATGTACACCTTCTACAGATGCACCATCGAGAGCATCCTGACGAGCTGCATCACTGTGTGGTATGGCGCCTGCAACGCGTCCTGCCGAAAGACTCTGCAACGCATAGTGAGAGCAGCTGAGAAGATCATTGGTGTCTCTCTCCCCTCCCTCCAGGACATTTATGGAACCCGTCTCACCCGCAAAGCCCTCTGCATCACAGGTGATCCCACTCACCCATCACACAGCTTCTTCAGTCTGCTGCCATCAGGGAGGAGACTGCAGAGTCTCCAGGCCAGGACCAGCAGACTGAAGGACAGCTTCATCCACCAGGCTGTCAGGAAGCTGAACTCCCTCCCGAACTTGCCCCCCCTCCTCTCTTCTGCCACAGGCTCCACTGAACTCAGTCCTGCATTACACATAACAGCCATTACAAAAATATAAACGATCATGAAAGCAAAAACATCCATTGCGAACTATTTATAGGGTTAGATTGTGGAAGATGCTCTCCTTAAGAAACAACAGGGTGATGATGAATATTCTATATTATTAACAAAGGAAACGTAAATTAAATGGAAACTATTGCAAATGTAGATACATCAGAAAAATAATAAAAATAAAAATAATAATAACAATAATAATAATAATAGAAAGGGAGTCATCTCGTCTTACTACTGGGTTAAACTTAAACCAGCTGACATTGTATTTTTGCAGAATGTTAAAAATGTTTGAAATAAACGTAATTTTGTAAAAAAAAAAAAAAAAATAATAATAAAAAAAATTTGTTTGCGGCCAGCCAACGTAGAACATACGTGGACATTATGCAAATGATTTACTCTGTGACATGCAGCCATCACGGAAGTGGAATTCGAATTCAAAAACTGACTCATTTATGCTGTTTAGAGTCAGTTCATTCATTTGGGAGACAATTACTTTATTTACCATGCATTTTCAGCTTTACAACAATGTCTTTTACATTTACACACAGCAACATTATTATTTTAGTGGCATAATAACAGCACTTTCAACAGTCGAACATGTTATGAGTGCTTCTCTTCATTTGGAATGCAACAGAAGTTGAGCAGTTTATTCCGCCAAGAGGCACTGAGACAGTATCTTGTCATTGGCTAATAGCATCTCTCATCTTGTGCATCTGCCAACTGGAATTTCTGCCTGTGTTTGGTGATGGTCCAGACCAAGAAGCAGAACTCCTTCCAAAACGATATCCATGTGGGGCACAGAATACAATCGTATTACCAAATTACTATGAGCAGTGCATGAGTCGGCATTGGCTTAAATACCAAAACAGACGAACGGGGAAATGAAAAACCTGTGGTGTCTAAATTACGCATACAGAGCAGAAGGACACAAAAACGGTGGTGAATTTTCTCAGGAGGAGTGGCTAATTCTTGCACACAAATGCTTGTTTTGTGCATTTGATGGCAGTTGTAATAAAACATGCATGCTACTCAACAGAGGAAGAGGCCAGTAAACAAGGACTATCATCACGTTTTTCTCCCTCCTGTGGAGTGATGCAAGGGAGAAATAGAACCAGATGGAGAGAGAGCATAAGTGGGAGAGCGAGCTGTGACTGCTTCTTGCAGATCCTGCTGTTTATCCACCAGCCTGCCTCCACACTGCTCTCATTCAGTCCGAAACAAAGCCCGATGAGCCAAGACGCTCTGCTAGGACATGCACTACAAAACAGGAACACCAGAGGGGACAGAGAGAGAGGAGGACAGAGAGGACTGAAAGACCGAGACACCATACCTAAACCAAAGAAAACGCAACTCTGAAGGAAACTAGCAGCGAAAAAGAAAAGAAAAACAACATGCAACACTCTCAAATGTTTCAACAGCAGGTACACGGAGTCACTCAGTTGCACTGAGTCATGCCGAGTGTGTTTTCTCGGCCCTGACACCTCAGATAATGAGTAAGGAAGTCTCAGAGGACGTGTTCTGTCATTGGCTATGCCTGTGGGGTGACTACCAAACTCAGCGTCGATTCAGCAGGGCAGCTGTGCACTGACTAAACACAAGTAAAAGCATTATGAAATTGCTTGACAACAACATGGGACAACAACTGATTGTTGATTATACAGGGATTTGACAGAAATGTGACAGTATGCGGAAATTTGTGCGCAATAAAAAATTCAACTAGAGCTGCAACAACTAATCGATTAAAATCGATTATTAAAATAGTTGACAACTAATTCAGTCATCGATTAGTTGCTAAATGTGTTTTATGTCACGTGCTTCCCGAACTGCGTCTGCAGCATTCAGCGAGATGGTGGAGACAGATGGCAGTGGAGTAAGCTTGAGAAAGAAAAAGAAAGAAAAAGAAAAAAGCGGAAGATAAAACTAATCGAACAAAGTCATCCAAAGTGTGGGAGAACTTTACTTTGAGCCTTCAAAAAAGAAGAGTAACCTGTATACTCTGCACTACTGAACTGTTTAACTGTTTAAGACTTTTTTTTGTGCAGATTCTCCAGTACAATGTTGTTTGCAAATGTTTAGTCATAAAAGCTAATAACATTGCTTTTTAACAGTTAACATTTAAAGATTTACAAACATGTTCTGTGATCAGTTTGTCGTTTACCAGTTCATAATTCAGTCTTGCAGCCTAATTATGACTGAATGAGAGAGGTAAATGTGTAAATGTATTTGAAATGCACTTTCTAAGTATTCACTGCTCTTTTTCACACAGCAGGTTTTTTGTGTGTGTCAATTTTTTTTTTTTTCTGGACACCCTTCTGATGGATTTTACTTTAAAATGTGAGTTCCATTCAGGTTTCATGCCGCTGGCACTTTATTTGAAGGATTGTTTACAATTTCACAGCATAAGCTATAAAGCTGTTTCCCAGGTATAAGTTGTGTGTTTACAGGAAAAAAATAATAAAATGCAATGTACTGCAAATTTATTCTGTTTTATTCTTATTCTTTGTGAAAATATTTTCTGAAAGATTCCTTAAGCTTTGTTGGGGATGTTAAACTACTTTAGGAGCCCTAAGGACTGACATGGTGAAAACATTATTTGAAATCTCCTTGTGAAATTTGCTAGAGTATGGGTCGGCGTTTTGATTGCAGAAGAGTTTGACAAAGGATTACTAACACATAATAAAACAACTACAGGTATATGTTTGATGAGGATCTGACCATGCAAAATGGTTAAAATCTCTAAAAAGTCTATGTTGAATGAAAAAATGGGCAAAACTAAAATATAAGTACATAAACAGATTAATCGTAAAAATAATCGACAGATTAATCGATTATCAAAATAATCGCTAGTTGCAGCCCTAAATTCAACTCTTCACGTGATCTTGAATATCATGAGCATGTGCTATAAAACGTACTGTAAATAACCAACAAATATATCACTCCGGCAGTGACACTACACTGTAAAAAAAAAACGTAGATTCTACGGTAAAACGCTGGCAGCTGGGGTTGCCAGAATTCCACCGTAAAGTTACGGGTAAAACATTTTTTTCTTTTACGGTTGGTAGCCATTGTCATTGTTGTTTCTACGGTTAAATCTGGTGCTTGAGTCAATGATTTACTGTAAAATAAAAAGTATTAACTTTAGGAAAAAACAATTTTTTGGTTTAACAGTTTTATACCGTAAAAATAGTTACACTGTTGTAGGTTTAACGGTTTTACTTTATATTTACAGTTTAATACCATAATTTAATTGATATAATATTTATATTCGAACTTATTGAAGCACTGAAATCTATTTTGTACCTTCGTATTACACTGGTAACCACCAAAAGCAGGTGGTGATGAGAGAGTCACGTGGTGAAACAAAGCCCATCACAAGCAGCTTTTAAATAATAAGATATATAGAAGTTGCATGGTGTCATTCACACAAGCACTAAACACCATCATGGTGAGACTCATTAAACTGAAATATGCAATAAACATTAATTTAACAACATTTTATGTAACATACAAACCTAATAAACATAACAGATGAGAAAAAATTAAGGAGAAACATAGTTATTTCAAAGAAAAAACATCAAATGCAAACAAAATTTGAAATGCAACGCAGAGAATTCTAGGAACGTAAGTTTACGGTTTTTCCCTGTAAAGTTTACAGGAAATTACCGTTAACCAGTAAACAGGTTTGTACTGTAGCATTTTCACAGTTTTTTACCGTTAAAATCACAGTCATTTTTTACAGTGTAACTTCAGCTGAAAACACTGCACTGGGAACAACGCCGCCGTTTCGAGCCCGGTTTACACCGCCTTTATCCACGGAGCTGCTTCGGATGATATTAAACTTTATTGCGTGTTGTACACACACCAGGGATGGAAGTTAACTTTTTTGTCCACCGACCGGGTGAAACAGTATGCTATTTTTATTGACCCGCCACGGTGGCCGGGAGGTGAAGCGAGTTTACCCGTCACAACACAAAATCACCCGCATCTGGCTGGTGGCGGGTGCTAATATCCATCCCTGTTGCAACCATAAAAATAATTAGGCTACACTTGGGGGGCATAAGTGCTCTTAAACAAGCATGTCAGTGCAGAGCCTTGTAGCAAAGATTTGAGAAGTTTGCAAGCAGCCTGTCTCTGAGGCTAAATGAAGTCAACAGATGTATTCTCACATTCCTGAGTACAATAACAAAAACTGCGTAGAAAAACATTTACAGTAATCCACGCATTTCACAGTCATCTTTGTGTGTTCTTACATGCAATTACCATTAAAAAAAATACCCAACCCAACTAGGGCAAATTTATTTACAAGCAGGTACTTGACAGGTCTCTCTGTCTTAAGGAGGTAAGCCACCTGTTCTTAACACACACATCTTCCCTTAACATTCATTCAAATCCCAAATGATGAAGTAAGAGGTACCTTTATTTGCAGACAAAGACATTTTTTTTTTCTCTGGGATTTTAAGCGAGCACATTACAGCTCAAACCCAGACTGGATAAGACTGCTCAACTTCTTAATAACTAGCATGCATTTCCTTGAAACTAGCAGTAAGACTGCTAAGCTTACATAAGAAATCAAATCTAAACCAGGCAATGTTGTATACTGTGTGGGATCAAGCTGCATTTGCTTCAAAGTGTGCCCCTAATGTCACATACAGTGATTGCAGCCTGCAGAGGCATAGTCATTTACTCCCCATTTCAGCACAGCTCACCACCCCTCTAAAAATGTAGTAACTATAACAAACATTTGTTGCATACACAAATTTATGAATTAAAAAAACATCTAATGCTCTGTCAGCATCACCACGCAAAAACATACTTGCAACACTGCACTGACAAATCTGGCAGTTGTAATGGCCATAACTTACAATGATTGATATTGACAAAACTAATAATAATAATAATAATAATAATAAATATATATAGAACCCCTGCCAAACCACAATTAAAAGTTTAATGGATTTCAGAGTTATAATGGGAATAGTATTGGTTTTAATGTAAACTATAATGGTGTTTATTTGATGGATTCTATTGGTGGGATGTAATCTGGCAGATGGCAACCAATAGAACAATACTGCTAAAAACAAAAAAGGAATTTTGTAATGGTTTAATGGAAAATGTAAGATTTTTTTTTCAGCAGGGTAATGATACTGTGCTGCACATTATTTACAATATTGAGCTGAAGCTTGACTTTGCAAATTAAAAAAATAAAAACAACATCAACAAAAAAAAACCATGTTTTATTTTACATATTTCCATTATCTTTTTTATTTAAGGCATGTATTTGGGAAAATGGTTAGGCAGACGCAGCACACACCACATAGAATAAAAGTATTGTAGGCAAACCATCATCCTCAGTCATCTCTCCTTACTCCGTTTATGTGGTAAGTAAAATGTTATGTACTGTAATGTAGCAGGCAACCGTTAGCAATAGTTTGCTGACATAGTAATTTTTTTCTGTAGCTATCGTCCGATGCCAATTTTGTAGACATTGCCCAACCCATTTTTGCACATCTTAGTAGCAAAAATGTCCTTGAAATATGAATACAATTTTACTTAACTAAAATATAGTACATTTAAACCGCAGTGGATGGCGCAGTGGATAAGAAACATGGCTTTGGTGTGAGAGACCCGGGTTCGAACAGTGGTTCGAATCCACTGTGAGACACCAATGTGTTCCTGAGCAAGACACTTAACCCCTAGTTGCTCCAGAGGCGTGCGACCTCTGACATATAGGGCTGTGACGGTTGCCGTGACAACTGCGTCACCGTGGTGGTCGGTTGCTACCACGGTTGTCTACTGCCACCGGCGGTAGTGCACGTGACGTCACAAACTCTATACCAAGCATAATACAAAGTTTTGTATATAAGTGTAATAGTTGCAAATTCTAAGTCTATGGTAATTAAATGACCTCAAACACAGTGTTTCCTTTAGATTGGCAGATTTGAGCGCCGGAAAATACAGTTTATGCATTCAGCAAATTAATTTAGTGTTGGGCAATGGATCTTGTTGGGAAAGCAAATACCACATTGCCGATCTGGAGTCATCTGGATTCATGTCACCCATCCGCGTTTGCACAAGTTCTCGTGATCGCAAACGCTGGCTGGTCAGGTTTGGGGAGGCTTTCTCCAAACGAGACAGCGATAAATAAAAGATGGTAACAAGAAATATGGCAACGATTCCTATTTCAAAGAGAGCTCGTGCAGATGAGGAGTTACTGAGCTTGCTTGGTGGCGGAAAAGTAAACCGGACGCAACACAACCGCGTTGCGACAGGTTTAGTCTGTCTAATGTCTATACAGGACGTTTGAACTCTGTGTCAGTACCTCACAGACCGGACGGGGATTTATCATGTCGTGTTGTGCTGCATCCAGTGTAGCATCACTGATTATAATGAGTATTTTGTCGCGCTGCGTCGCTCGCGTCCGTTAGACAGGGTGTATTTAGCTTTCTTATTTAGGCTACTTTCTTGTTTAACTGCATTATATATATAAAATATATTACATGCATGCACAGTTTAGGTCAGCTTTAATTACCTTTTTGGTAATTCCATGAATTAACTGACCACAGCGCTGCTTGCACATAGTTTATTTCGCAGTTTGATATGAAAGGATTCGCACAAAGGAAGCGCACACAAAGTGAAGTGGAGCGCGTGTCTGAAACGTCTCCTGTTCAGTCATTCTGCGACTGAATAAATTCACTTCTTGTCATGAGAAAAAGTGACAGAAGCAGCAGCAGTTGTGAGTGGGTGGCCACCCCCGCCCCTACGTTAAACTGAAATAAAAATTATCGCCTTAAAAATTATAACAAATTTTGACACTAATATATTTATACGTTAACATTATATATATATATTTTTTTTTTTTTTTTTTAATATATATAGATTTTTTTTTTCAACACCGCGCCACCGGCGGTTGTTGGTCTATGACTACCGCGGTGGTAAAAATCAGCCACCGTCACAGCCCTACTGACATATATAGCAATTGTAAGTCGCTTTGGATAAAGGCGTCGGCTAAATGTAAATGTAAACCATTCAAACAAATCGACAGCACAGGATTGTTGGAAATATTGAGAGCTCCACAAACCTTGTGACCGTATAGCAGCAAGATCAAGCATGTAGCAGCTCTGATTCTGGTCCTGTGATATCACTTTAACACTGACTGTCAATGGAGGAAGTGAGAAAATCTATTTTTGTTAAACTTTAAATAAACTGATATTAAAGTGCATGTGTTTTTTGATTACTACAATTTAATTTAATCATTAAAAAGGAGAAAAATCCAGAAAAATAAAATGTAAAAAACAAAACGTATTTCATGGGGCCCTACATCAAATTCAAGGTTGTGCATGGCACTCACTAGAAAGATTAATGAGGAATCACAGAGGCCCTGCTTGCAATCCAACTGCAACAACAAAAAACTAACACACTAACCAAAATACAGGCAGGCAACCTTTGTGGTGCTCTTATTTATATTCGAAAACACAACCAACAGTACTTTGTGTCTCAAGGATTCACGCTCTTCTGAAAATGGAAAGCAATGGCAAATCGATTTCTTTCATTTGAAGAGCCAATAGACATAAGTATCACTTTGAAGAGGAGAGCATCCCCAAAATGCTGAGTGTGTGTGAAGTCTGAGTAATAACGTTCTGTATCTCAGTAGTCAGGAAAAGTGCACAGCAATTGATTTAACTCTTGAAACATTATCTGGAATCAAATGAAGCCTTACAGAAATAAAGTGTGGAAAATGTAGCTGTCAGTAGGCATACAAACTCAGATGATAAAAAAAGAGGAAAATAAGCCATGGAGTTGTGTTACCCTTTGGAAGAAGATTAAAAAACAATGATTAGGAGAGAAACTCAACCTGTCATGATGAGGACTCCATATTGAGTTTGAGTAGAGCCCAAAATCAGAGTGAATTTTGATATCATGTCAGGGCAATTATTTGGGAAACTGTGTTGGAAATGTACATGCTGAATAAATATTAAACTAGAATTTAATTCAAATTAAACAAATAAACCACTTTTTTTTAGGTAAAATCTCATTTAAATAAAATAAAAAACATTTCAGATAAGATTATTAAAGAAATAGTTGTCTAAACAAAGCTTAAATGCTGAAAGCATTTCTAATAAGCACATTTGGGAGCCTCTGTGCGTGACAAAATGAAAGCAAAATTGTGATGCACTATGACATGGATCATTTTGCAAACGATAATACAAAATTTGGAAGTTCAAATGCACAACAACTACAAAGACATACACTCAGGACAAGCAGAGGAGGAGTAAACCATGAAATGCAGCTGCCTCACTGAATTCAATCTCTCTCTACCACACTAAAATGTATTCAATATGACCTTGAATTGAAGACAAGTTTAGTGCATTCAAATCAGTTCAGCTATTGCTTGATTGCTCAAACTCAATAACTGAGGCAGTATGTCAAGAATTTTCAATGCCTTCAGCCATACAACATATCAGGTCTCTTCCATTGAGGTAAACATGGTCAGAGACCTTTTACAAACAAAACTGATCTCAAATACAAAAAAAAAAAAAAGTTTGCAACAAGGAAGACTTTCATTCAAAAGATGAACAAACTTCTTCAAGCCAAGCATTAGGACTAAAGTGAGAGAGGAGTTTCATCTTGAAAGATTAGAAGCGCAGCTCTTTGTAGCAGCCCCTGTGTACAAGAGCTCTTGATGGGAAGGCAGAAAACCCTGAAGAGATTACAACAGCTAATCTTCCGCTGCTACTTCAAAAATGTTGCTTTTCGGAGTCCTTTGATCTCTCGTTTACAGATAATTGAAACAATCTACCATTTCTTTAACCTAAGGGGTAACAGCATTCTAGAGGTGCACTACCCACCCATTTCGTTTGGTCTGTGTGTGTTGACTGATTAATACTGGTCTGTGACACTTTCATTAGCATGCATTTCAGAGGAGACTCTATGGGGATGATGATACACATTTATAAACATATCAGATTATTTGTTATGGTATTAGTCTGGATATTCACAATATAAAATCTCCAGAAAAATAAAAATTCCACGATCAGATTGGCGGAAGTGCTACAAGTAATGACACTTTCCAGCTACTTCTTCCTCAAATGTGTGATAAGATTGGATAGCTCATGGCACAGGATTAGATTAAATCAAATATACAAATTTGAATGGCTATTTAAATTATTTTAATATGTTTTAGAAAAGTAGTGCAGCTGCTTTATTTATGGGGTTTCCAGGGTAACAGCTGAATTTTCTGCAGTTAGGCGCCATCTGCTGTCAGAGAGTGAATGTGCTTTCATGTGCTTCTCCTGCGTGCTTGGTTACATCAGAGGCACAAACAACTTTCAAGCAGCATACAGCTGTGTTGTGCATTTGACCAGTTGATGGGAAAAGTATTCTTAAAATGCATTCCAAATTCTAAATAATTTGTAACATAATTATTCACGTTATTTAGAAGTGCCCATGATAACAATATTGTACATATTCATTTTACGTGTAGGGGTGCGCTGATCACGATCGGCCGATCGTTATGTGCACCTCGTCAGTAAAGCCGGTTCTGTAATCAGCGGTAAATTCCATCAGGTGCGTGATTTCACATAGAGCGTAGATCACATAGATTTCACGTTTATTTTTAGCGTTTATTTGCGCAGCTTCTCAGTTAACAACGGCTCTGTGTAGTAACAGCTGCTCTATGTGAAATCACGCACCTGATGGAATTTACCGCTGATTAGAGAACCAGCTTTACTGACGAGATGCGCATTAATGATCGGCGCACCCCTATTACCGTGATATATCGCATTAACGAATACCGGCACATGTCTATGTGAGTTTAATGTGTATTTAATGTGAAATGCAACAGGCACCATTTATGCATTCTTTTCACATTCGCATAATTTCCAACATTTTTGTGGACGGATAATTACAGTTTTACACAACAGACCCGGAAGAGAAGACAATGCTGAATAAAGTCGCATTTTTGACATTTAATGTATTTTCGATGCTTCATCAAATTCTAACTGACCCTCTGATGTGACATCAGGGCTCCAAACAAAAAAATCGAGTAAGGAGCCATTGGCTCCTATAAGAAAAAACTTAGGTGCCAAATGATTTTTTTAGGTGCCACAGAATAAACATGTTTTTTGCGTTTTATTTAAATATTTATTTTACATTTTAACTTTTTAATCATACTGACGTGTTTATGTCTCATCTTTTCTTGACTTTATCAGCATTTTAATCCATCTTGTAGATGGTTCTTTGTGGAACCAAAATTGTTTTGTGAAGAACCTTTTAAGCTCCTTTATTTTTAAGAGTGCATGTCTTTCACACTTTCAGTCTGTTTTTCTTAATTAGTAAAATTACATTTTATAGGATGAGTTGAATCATGTAGACAACAGGTTAAGTAAAAATATTAAAATTCAATAGCTCATAAATATAGCAAAATGCTCTTCTTTATAGTTATTTTTCTAGCTGACTGAAGAGCTTATGGACACCGAAAGGTTACTGAGGTTAATATTACGTTGCAATGTTTACAAGCTTTACACGTTTTCCACAGTTTGAAAGTGTTGTACTGTAGAATCTCTTATAAAATAGCCTACCTTTTGATGTTGATTCATGTTCATTATGTACTCTAGTAGTAAAGAGCAAGGTATGATAGGTTCACGTCTTTTTTTACAGTCTATGGTTCACGTGCTGCTTGAACTGAGGCACTACTCACGATCGCGCCTGCTGCATTGGGGCCGTTCATGTCGCGTCTTTTGCGCGCTCAAGTTCGTTATTTCAAATGTAGGCGTGCGGTATGCGTGCGTGCTCATAATGGAAGCGACGCGCTCGTTTTTTTCAGGTCATGGTTGCTTAGCAACGGCAGATGCCTCAGGAGCGCAAGAGCCCGAATGCTTTTGGAAAAAAATCAGAAAGCGGCGCGCCTAGCGTTTTCCACACGTTTTTAGGCGCGATATGTGAACGGCCCCTTAAACAGCAACAAAACTGTATTTATTGTTTGAATTTTTTTATGAATTTGGAATAATTTTAAAGCTGATACTTTGTAAATTAAAAAGTAACAAAGCACAAAGCTTTTTGCGATTAATGGACGGCAAGTGCACTTCAAATAATGAAGTTCATGCATTAACAGAACACAGCATGGACTAAAATCTTGTTAAGAAGAAGCCTTATGATTATAAACGAGAACTGTTAACGAAACTGTTAACTGTTATGAACGAAATAGACGCTGTTTTTCTGCACTTTCTCTTCAAGTCTCCATCATTTTTCTCTCTCGCGCGTTTATCAGGTGTGTGTCAGCGCTGCTGCGCGGCAGAGGACTGTTTAAAACTCTTTTTCCCACTAAAACTTCGATGCGCAATCTCTCAATGCGCGAACATAACAAAAGATGTGAATGCAAAACAATCAGGAAAAAAGGCATTACATGCAATTTTTTAAGAGATAGCATGTAAATACGTAGGCCTAGTCGCCATTGGCGACCTCAGCAAAAACTTCACTCGCATTTTAATATTTATGGTCGCAAATGCGACCGTTTTAGTCGCAGTTTGGAGCCCTGGACATGGACTACTTCGAAGATGTTTTTCTTACCTTTCTGGACATGGACAGTATACCGTACATAGATTTTCAATGGAGGGACAGAAGGCTCTCGGACTAATTCTTAAATATCTTAAACTGTGTTCCAAAGATGAACGGAGGTCTTACTGGTTTGGAAAGACTTGAGGGTGAGTAATAAATGACATAATTTTAATATTTGGGTGAACTAACCCTTTAATAAACTTCAGCATTATCATTTATCTTAATACACGCTTGTGAAAAGAGCCACAAACTCCCACTCTTAAATTATAACCATTCATAATTCATCATCCACTAGATAAAAGAAATTGATCTCTTTAATGCATAACCTGTGAAGATAACAGCTAATTGAAGCCCCACAGGCTTGCAGATGAAGGACGCTTATATCTCTGCTGGGCTGGCAATCAGCTCAGAACTGATCTTATATTAAACTAGCATTGCATTAAAATTTGCACCTCTTGACCTCTGCCATGCAACAATTATTGCAACATCCCTTTTATTTAGGCTCAGCATACTGATCTGTTGTTAAAGATGATTGGAAGACTGGATGACCATCAATTTGCCTCTGCCTCTTGGGCTAAAAGAGGCTCTGTATGGGTACATGAAGCAGATTATTTACCACTCTGGGCTTGTTCTCAGGGCTTTAGACAGCGCACCTGATCAAAGCTACAACAGAAGTCTTTCAAACATACTAAACTAAAAACTGGAGACTGCGAGTATTTGTCTTGGTAGCTTGAATGTTGAACAACAAAAAAAATTCTCTACACTGATCACAAATCAACTCACAATGAAACTGCAACTAACATATTAAATGTGACATTTTTCAAACTGTGCTTAACCCTGGGTCCTAAAAGCCCATTTCTTAACCCTGGGTGAAGGTACATTACACACTTGTATTTAGAAGTGGGGTGAGCAGCAGCTTTTTATGTTATGTTAAAGCTAGATGATTAGCAACCAACAGCCGATCGTGTGCCTTGGTCAGTCACTGAAACACTGGTTAACATGTAAGCAGTCATTGCAGAGGGGAAAATGTCAAATGGTGATGGAAAACGTGAATGTGTGTTAAATGGAGACCATTTCATTATTACCTTTATAGTTAGAAAAGTTCATTATGGAAAACTGGCTAGTACAGTTGGCAAAATATAATATGCAGATGCGCAACGCGTGTAAACATGTACTGCGTTTGTCAATTCAAATGGCACTGACAATGCAGATATGCAAATTAGAGCATTAGTAATATACAGTGTGAAATATCAACTCATTAATGTCCAGGATTATTTGTTAACCCTGGGTATAAACTGCATGAAACAAGATAACCTGATATTCTGTTTAGTCAGTGTTTAGAATGACCCAGGGCTAACTATTTACAGTATGAAAAGTCCTTTTGTTTTATTTACAACTTAATTTTTACATTGTAATTTTTACAGTGTACTGGAGTAAACAACGGCCTCAGTCATTTTAATTCCAATACTGAAACACTCATTTTGACACGTACAGTCAGTTCTTCAGGAAAGAAAAATACAGGATTCATATTATTACTGGTGCTGTTATTGCTATTATTACTTCTGCTGTCTTCATAACTATTGGTTTGAAGAACTCTTCATCTCCTCAAGCATTCTTTGAGTGCTTCCTTCACTGCATGGCTCGATCAAGCTGCAGAATTCCCTCCATTTCGACATCCCTCTCTGATTTCCCAGTGCTGCACAGGACCTGACTCAGCTCCCTGAAGATTAAACAGACTGAAAAAAAAAATCAGATCCCCTATATTCTGTTCTGTTCTTTAGTGGAAACAGACAGCAGACTCAGTGACTATGCACTGCAGCATAAAAGCACTTTTGCATTATCTATGCAAAAAAATGTGCACTTCATGTACACAACAAGGCTTTTATCAAGCATTAACAAAGTTACAGATCCAGGCTGCAAGTTCAGTTAAATAGTCTTTCCAAAGGTCATTCTGAATTAGTAAGCGAGTAATAATATATGCATGCAATTAAGACACAGGAGTAGGGCTGAAACGATTCCTCAAGTAACTCGATTACAAAAAATGATCGAGGCAAATTCCTCTGCCTCGAAGGCTCTTTTAATTTATTTTAAATCTCACGTCAGGTTCTTTAGCAATGATTTTTTTTAATGTGACACAATGCGTTTACGTCACCCACAAAGCGGAAGGAGACACAAGCGCTGCGTCCGAAATGGCATACTGCACTTTTACTGTCTTTGATACTACAAGGAGTCAGCAGTGTTTTGATTTGAGGGCGCGGGCAAATGTAAAGAGAACGTCGTGGCGTGTGTCCATTGCAAGAGCTGGCATACCACAACTAGGGCCCTATGGTTTCCGCGATGCAGAAAACGCGGAGGGAATCACGGAATCCAGTCATAAAAACTGAATTTACAGTTTAACGCGGAATGGCACGGAATTTGCAAAATTTTTAATAAATTAATCAAAAATAGGTCATTGCACTTATATCAAATCATGAAATGGACTAATATCTGTAAATATTAAGCTGGAACAGTCCATTTAAATATGAATCATGCATGTTCTGCGTGTCTCTGTTAATGAATGGTGCAGAAGCGCTTCATTTATTTACACACACTAAAGCTCGCGGTAATTTCAGCGTGATTTGAGTAAAACTAGCGTCACATATTACATACACAGAACTGTAAAGGTACGTCAACCCGTCACAATAAAAGTCCGGTTTAAAGACAAGTATTTGCAAGATATATATTACTATTGTTCAGCAGAATGTATATAAAAAAATCTAACATTTTTTTAAAGGTTTAATCACACAACATTTCTTCCATGTTTTATTTTTAATAGTAAATCCCCTTCGTTTACCAAAAAGTTGTTTGTTTAATTTTCAATAATTAAAAGATAAATTAATTTTTTATGCGTTTAATGTTTAATGTGCATCTCAGAAAATGCTTTATTTAAACCCCCAATTGAATGGCACTTAAATGCGCTTAATTCATCTGTCAACTTTATTGTCATTGTTCACAGTACAAGTACAGACAGAGAAACAATGGGTAATAATTAAATGTTTATTTTTGATGTACGCATTGCATTCTTTGCATTTAAAAAAATAATTTAAAAAAAATTCTAAAAAAGGAAACTAAGTTGTTCATTTTAAGAGACCCAGGAGTCTTATTTTCTCTTGCATAAATAATATTGCACTTTAAACAAAAACGCATTTTATCCGATTACTCGATTAATCGATGGAATTTTTGGTAGAATACTCGATTACTGAAATATTCGATAGCTACAGCCCTACACAGGAGTGAAATTAATACCAGCTTTAGGGAGATGAGGCTAAAGAAATGAGCCTGGTCATTTGAAGTCATTAATCTAATGGGATTCTGGGTTCTTCTCCAGCTCTATTGAAACATAATCCAAGGCTCGTCCCACTTTCCGTTACACCCATAAAAAATAAAAAAAGCATGAGATCCACCCCAGGCCCAACACTCATTTGCAAATTATCTAAGACATTTATAATGTTCCTGGGACAGAACCAAACTCATCTTCAACTCACAATTCACTGCTAATAGGGTCATGAATGTGGGGACTGAGTGAGCTGAGTTATGGGTTATGTTGTGCTATATATTTGTCCTGTATTTAAACTTTTACACCACAGTATGCAAGAAAAAAAGAAAAAAGAAAAACCAAGCGATTCAAGTGTAAAATCACGCTTTTTACAGACATTATCAAACTACTTGATCTGGGAGTCTTCAATCCAATATTCAAAAAGGTCTCATGATGGAGAAAAACATTGCATGATCATTCATAAAAATCTCTCCAAATTATGTGTGGGAAAAGGACAAGCGAAGGATTGTGTTAAGTTTGAAAGCAATTTGACAATCCAAGTATCACAAGTCACTGAGATCAGTTTTATCAATCCAATCTCAATAATCTTAATTTTTAATAAAATAAAAAAAATTAAGATTAAGAATGAAAACGTATATAGTATCATTTAACATCCTTTCCTTATAATTCTATATAATTAACAAGTATAATGCATGATAAAGAAACCTAACATATTACCCAACACAAACAAAAGCTCAAGAGACATTACGGTTGTAAAAAGCTTGACTAGCCAACATGATCTACGAGTCTTCCATCTAAAATTGCCTAAGGATAAAGAAAATCAGTTTAGGATCACTAATGAAAATGTCTCCAAATTCCCTGTAGGCAAAAAAGGAAAAGCCAAGGAGTGTGTTAAGTTTAAAAGCTACTTTAGTATCTCTGAATCACTTCAGTTACTGAGATGCACTTCATTTGTTATCCAACTTTTGATCATTTAACATATATATAAACGAAAACTATTATTTGAAAATCGTTTATTCAATATTCCGAGAGCACAATACATGAAACAGACTTGTACGCTACACAAACGACAAAAGGGTTCTTTTGTCACGTTCTGTGACATGTTATGCATCTAAAATTATTTAAACGTTATGTTGCAAATTCTTGCGTAATTGACAAGCATAGCATTAGAGAAACATTAGATATTTTTGCACTTTTTATTCACACTGCCTTAAACGTTTCCATATATTTTAAACTAAATCTTAGTAATAAAAATGTACACGTTATGTGTTAACAACCCACAAATACAGAGGCATCTTTTCTTAACGCAAGATCCAAATGTTATCAAAAATACCCAAACAATCCGTCATGCAGGCAAATTACTAAAAACACCCAAAGAGTTCAAAGCACTACAAATCCAAGAGCATATTCTGTTAACGCTCAGCTAGAGCAACTCGCACGGAATTATCATTTTAAAGAGATTTTCAAAAAATAAAAAAAACAACAGCTGTGCAACTGCAGGCTGACACGAGATATTCTGGCCTCACATTTAAAGAGAAAAGAACACTGACTAAAGCCCATGCAAAATTCATTAAAGCCCAAAAACGAGTCTCTACGGCATGAGCTGGCAGAGCAGCTCGGATTTTCTATGGACTGCGTAAAGGTGCCAATGCAGACACAATCTGCCCATGAAGTCTTACAGAAACACATGCGTTTAAATGCAACAAGAATCCCGCTTTGTGCTTTTGTCCCAAGCTGCCTTGAACCTCAAACTTACACATGCTCTCACACACACTGATCCTGTTACGGCACATTAAGACTGTGTAAAGAGCAGCGAAGCGGTGATTTGTGTAGGTGTTTAGTCACTAATATTACCTAAACACTTTCTGGATGTGTATATGGAAATCAGTGACTATTCAAAACTTCCACTAAACTGCAAAACTGCGACTCAAACGGTTTCTACTGCAGCTAAACGCAGCCTTTATTCAAACAGTCGAGCTCGAGGAGAGGGAAATGTCACGGATTTTCCACCAGTAAATTTGTGTATTTGAAAACATAAATTGGTTTTAAATGAAAACATGTTGAGAAGTCGCTCCTCTGATTTTCTTCAGAACGAGGTTAGCGCGGCTAGCCGTAGCATTTCTTCAGTTCCGAAGAGGCAAAACCGCGGTTGTTTTGAAGAAAACACAAACCATGACTCACCGATATAGTTTACTTTCATACGGCTATCCTTAAGGGCTCCTCAAAGTTTTAATAAGTTTAAAAATGAGAGGTGAACTCAAACTCTCGGTGACAGCATCAGCCTCTGAGCCGCCATCTTCACTCGCTGTGATGCTGCCGTCGGCTCCAGTCGCTCTCGTCGCTCTCTACCTTCCGAAAACTCTGGGTCAAACCAAATCAGTCCGCCCGATGGGGGGAACCTCCCCCTGCTCACACATCCCACCTGAGGTGATTGGAGTAAACTGCTTACCATAAGCTTAATGTATAGGGTAGCTTTAACACATAAATCATGTGCAAGTGTCATTTGGCACCTAAACGAACTGCGTGATTGAATAAGTAAAGAATGTCAGTTTTGTGAATGTCAGTTCCTCATGTAAACCATGATCCCCGACAGACAACAAACATTCAGCAGTTTCAATATTTAACCTTCTAGCGCCCCCAGGCGATGAAATCACCCTCGGTACAACATTTATTCGCTCCAGATCGATGTCATTTTCTGACACTACTTGTGAATTTGATCAGATCGGTTCATCCCACTATGGAAGCACATGGGTAGCGATATTCAATTTGCAATGTAATATGCAAAATGACAATGCAATATGTAAAATGGCAATGCATTTCTGTATATACATTTTCCAATACATCTGTGCAACGTTTGGTGCAAAATGAAAATGAAAATTAAATTACATAATTTTCATTTGCCATTTCATACAGCAGTTTTAATATGTAAAATGAATACTAATTTTAACGCTTTATAAGTTGCAAAATTAAAATGAAAATGTATTACAGAAATTATTAGATATGTATAACATGTTCAAGCAAAAACTTCGGCAAAATTATCATTTAAATGCTATTTTTCTTAAATGCATTAACACTCACAGTCAAGACACTTAGGATTGCATTTTTATTCAATGTCCCGCAATGAATGTAGCAAAATTCAATGTGCACATTGAAAATGCATTCCGAGCAGATCACGTGTCCGCCCCCTCGCGCCATGTCAATCACTACGTGAACAAGGCGGAGCTTGCAGAAGGTCTGAGACTCAAATCTCAAGAAGAGGATTCAAGTGAGAGAACATGGACAAGACCGTTGGTCCATGTACGTTTTGATCATTTCGGTTTATGGCTTCAATATTACATTCGTACTGGTGGGCGGCGCTGAAACGCTGCTTTCATCTGATTGGTCGAATCGCTCCACCTTCAACTCGGTCTTTCCATTCTTTCAGACAGAATAAGAGTCACTGCAAGTGAAGCACTGTAATGTCTGAAACCACCGCTCACTGTTAATTAGCATAATATTTGAATCAGATGATGCTGGCCACATAATTCGTGCTGCTGCGACTCGCAAGAGACCCCGTTAAATTATTTCTAGGTTATAGTATAAATATTGTCCCACTGATAAAAACAGTGCAAATAGTTCTGTCTCCTTGGATAACAGTGAAGTGGAAATAAATATAGTTAAATTTATGAAATAAAATTAAGTAGGATTTTTTGGGAAGGTAAGTCTGGCCAGTTATACAGCAATACGAGTCAGACGAGTGTGAAGATCTGAGCTGAATTTGGTGAAACATTAAAGTTCTAGCCTGTGTCAATTACTCTCATAATAAATAATAATAATAATGTTACCCGTATTTTTCGGTATAAGTTGCATCAGTCCAAAAATACGTCATGACGAGGAAAAAAACATATATAAGTCGCATTTATTCAGAACCAAGAGAAAACATTACCGTCTACAGCCGCGAGAGGGCGCTCTTGGGTAGGCTACAGGAGCACTGAGCAGCATAGAGCTAATTTTACTATTTTTATTTCAGAAATGTAACAATATTAATTTTTACAATTATTTATTAATGTCACACACATACCTAGGTGCCTTATGACTTAAAAGATGAGAGTGGTAAATGTTACAGACATGGAACTGTTCAGTCTATTATTGATTTTTATTTCCACTTCACTTTTTTCCAAAGAGACAGAACTATTTGCACTGTATGTATCAGTGGGACAATATTCATACAATACTACAACCTAGAAATAATTTGCAGGTCTCAGCAGCGCGAATTATGTGCCCAGCTACATCTGATTCAAATATTATGCTAATTAACAGCAAGCGGTGGTTCAAAGACCGAGTTAAAGGTGGAGCGATTCGACCAATCAGATGAAAGCAGCGTTTCAGCCCCGCCTACCAGTGTGAATGAAATATTAAAGCCATAAACTGAAATGATCAAAACGTACACGGACCAACGGTCTTGTCCATGTTCTCTCACTTGAATCCTCTTCTTGAGATTTGAGTCTCAGACCTTCTGCAAGCTCCGCCTTGTTCACGTAGTGATTGACATGGCGCGAGGGGGCGGACACGTGATCTGCTCGGAATGCATTTTCAATGTGCACATTGAATTTTGCTACATTCATTGCGGGACACTGAATGAAAATGCAATCGTAAGTGTCTTGACTGTGAGTGTTAATGCATTTAAGAAAAATAGCATTTAAATGATAATTTTGCCAGTTTTTGCTTGAACATGTTATACATATCTAATAATTTCTGTAATACATTTTCATTTTAATTTTGCAACTTATAAAGCGTTAAAATTAGTTTTCATTTTACATATTAAAACTGGTGTATGAAATGGCAAATGAAAATTATGTAATTTAATTTTCATTTTCATTTTGCACCAAACGTTGCACAAATGTATTGGAAAATGAAAATGTATATACAGAAATGCATAGTCATTTTACATATTGCATTGTCATTTTGCATATTACATTGCAAATTGAATATCGCTACCCATGTGCTTCCATATCCCACTGCTTATATAAACTACCGTTCAAACCTTTGGTGCAAGCAAGATAAAAATAAAATAATGCTTTCGTTTAGCCAGGATACAATAATCAAAAGTGACATTAAAGTAAATTTAACAAAATATTTATATTTTAAATGTATGATTAAAAAAAAAAAATCACAAAAAATTCACATATTAATGTGCACCAAATCAGTATATTGGAATGATTTCTGAAGGATCATGAGACACTGAAAACTGGAGTAATAGCTGCTGAAAATGCAGCTTTGCCATCACAGGAATAAATTATATTTAAAAATACAGGTGCTGGTCATATAATTAGAATATAATCAAAAAGTTGATTTATTTCACCAATTCCATTCAAAAAGTGAAACTTGTATATTATGTTCATTCATTACACACAGACTGATATATTTCAAATGTTTATTTCTTTTAATTTTTATGTTTATAACTGACACCTAAGGAAAATCCCAAATTCAGTATCTCAGAAAATTGTGAAAAGGTTCAATATTGAAGACACCTGGTGCCACACTCTAATCAGCTAATTAACTCAAAACACCTGCAAAGGCCTTTAAATGGTCTCTCAGTCTAGTTCTGTAGGCTACACAATCATGGGGAAGTCTGCTTACTTGACAGTTGTTCAAAAGATGACCATTGACACCTTGCACAAGGAGGGCAAGACATAAAAGGCCATTGCAAAAGAGGCTGGCTGTTCACAAAGCTCTGTGTTCAAGCACATTAATAGAGAGGCGAAGGGAAGGAAAAGATGTGGTAGAAAAAAAGTGTACAAGCAACAGGGATAACTGCACCCTGGAGAGGATTGTGAAACAAAACCCATTCAAAAATGTGGGGGAGTTTCACAAAGAGTGGACTGCAGCTGGAGTCAGTGCTTCAAGAACCACTACACAAAGACGTATGCAAGACATGGGTTTCAGCTGTCGCATTCCTTGTGTCCAGCCACTGAACAACAGACAGCGTCAGAAGCGTCTCGCTTCAAAAAGGACTGGACTGCTGCTGAGTGGTCCAAAGTTATGTTCTCTGATGAAAGTAAATTTTGCATTTCCTTTGGATTTCAGGGTCCCAGAGTCTGGAGGAAGAGAGGAGAGGCACACAATCCACGTTGCTTGAGGTCCAGTGTAATGTTTCCACAGTCAAGTGATGGTTTGCGGTGCCATGTCATCTGCTGGTGTTGGTCCACTTTGCTTTCTGAGGTCCAAGGTCAAAACAGATTTCATTTTCCAACAGGACTTGGCCCCTGCACACAGTGCCAAATCTACCAGTACCTGGTTTAAGGACCATGGTATCCCTGTTCTTAATCGGCCAGCAAACTCGCCTGACCTTAACCCCATAGAAAATCTATGGGGTATTGTAAAGGGGAAGATGCGACATGTCAGACCCAACAATGCAGAAGAGCTGAAGGCCACTATCAGAGCATCCTGGGATCTCATAACACCTGAGCAGTGGCACAGACTGATCGACTCCATGCCACGCCACATTGCTTCAGTAATTCAGGCAAAAGGAGCCCCAACTTAGTATTGAGTGCTGTACATGCTCATACTTTTCATTTTCATATTTTTTAGTTGGGAAAGATTTCTAAAAATCCTTTCTTTGTATTGGTCTTAAGTTCTATTCTAATTTCCTGAGATACTGAATTTGAAGTTTTCCTTAGTTGTCAGATATAATCATCAAAATTAAAAGGAATAAACATTTGAAATATCAGTCTGTGCTTAATGAATGAATATAATATACAAGTTTCACTTTTTGAATGGATCGAAAACAAACACAAACTTTTTCTTGTAGTGTTTTGATTGATCTTTATTAAGTAAACTCTACATTTTTAATATTGCTTTGTTCCAATTTAGTTTTTCTCTTTTCCCCATTTATTCTAGATTACATCCTCTCGAAATCAGCACAATTTATATATGCATTTATATAGATTTTTTTTGTTGTTTTTTCCCCCCAACCAAGCTACACTTGAAGAATACAAAAATATCACAGTACAATTTCTACTCAGTCACACTCCACTAGCGAGTTCCAAGCTGGGGCCGATGCTGGAAACACGGGAATCAGGCAGTGACATTTATAGACCACTCCACTAATGTTAGACAGAGGGGAGCAGTTAACCCCTTTTAAAATGAGAACAGAAAAATGAAATTGTGTGATTCGACTAAACCTCGGAAATACTAAATTGCACAGATACCAAGGTCTATTAACGGTATAAGCAACAGCTAGAATTCAAATATAAAAGAACCCAATTTAAACTTAAGGAAGCCCGAATTGTTTTTGACCGAAGTCACCGCTGATGCCTTGATTTTCAAAAATTTAAGAAGCGGTGCAATCTGGTCAAGCTAGACTTCTCTGTTCCAGCACTCAAGCCACCAACATCTGACTGGAAAAAGGAACTCGCATGAGCAGTCAGTTATAACCTTCTTCCATTCTTCATCCTGCTCTCTGCAGACACGCCATACTATACAAAATATTAAAAACAAAAGATAAAACAAAAACACTGAAGAATCCTCACCCGTACTTTGATCATGGTTTCATAATAAATGTCTCTTTTATTCTTTTGAAGTTTGTTTTCATTCTCCTCGTGTTTACAATGCCATCCACTATCCAGCGTTGAAACCCTTTATGACCGATGGAGGCTCTGTTTTCCAGGGTAGAGGAATGTTGCAGAAGAAGTCTGACATTTAGTGGTTTTGTTTAAATGTGAACCGAACATCATAGCAAGTGAAAACCTCTGTCCCCGTATTAACCATCTAAATGAACTCACAAAGCACAGAAATCAGTGAATGAAAGATGTTAGGACTCGTAGATAAAACATAGATAGCTATTAAATCACTCGACTGAACACACCAAAAAAAGCGAACAAAACTAAGATCAGACACAACAGTGGGATCAACAACTCGACGAAGGAGGGACCCATTGACTGGAGTCATTCACATGCCCCAGCATCTCTGTACCACTTTCTCATGACTTCAGGGCCTGAAGGACTAAATGTGAGTGGGCTTGTACAGGAAGTCCTCACGGGTACACTTCCTATCAAGGGGAACGGAGAGTGCTGCGTGTCAGATTGGGCTGTGTTAGTGGTCTGTGGGGAAGATAGCTACAGGCGTCTCGGTCCCCGCTGGTCTCTAGAGCAGTCAGGGTGAGAAAGTGGCCATCTCCAACGAGATCCGCTGCCATAGTTCTTTAGTCTGTTTGCCCCTCTTTAGGTTCTGCAGCACATCATTGAACTGCATCATGCCAACTGGTGTCAGGCAAAACGCTCCGCGGGCACTTCGGATGATGTTCACAAAGTCGTCGTAGTCCGCAGGAGTCAGATGGATCAGCCTATGGTGGATATACTGGAACAAACATAACACGAACAGTCGATGAAGAAATTGGACATTAATTCAGTCGTTCAACAATGGAGACTGTTCAAAGGTCATTTTAGTTTTTCATTTATGGACATCTTGATTTTCTTTTTTCCTTTTGGTAATGGGTAAGCTTAGTAATAAGTTGAGGAATACATGTTAATGTGTTAGATATAAAATATGGTTATATCCATCTAAATTAAAACCATTTGAGCCAAATACGTCAAACGTACAATGAAAAGGTTCTTTTGTAATCATTATGAATAGTCAGCAAGCCTTTAATAATGTCACACATTTCTGAGTGAAAAAGAGCACGTAAGGGGACTGTTTATGATTCTACTTACAAAATTGTTACATTGCCCAGATAAACTGTAAAGGCATTGCTTAGTATAGATATAAAGATATAGTAAAGATATAGATTTTAAATAAATGCTGTTCTTTTGAACTTTCTATTCAACAAAGAAACTTATACAAAACAAAGAATGTATTAGTTTCCACAAAAATATTAAACTCTTTTCAACACTCATAATAAAAATGGTTACAAGCTTCTCAGGGGTAAAGCAAAAGTTCTGGTGTTGGAAGAGAAAACTTTTGCATTTCCTTGAGAAAATGTGTTTAAAAAGTTGAAGTTGCAAGCAATTCAAAACTGTTGAAATAAAATATCACCAAGTCACCCCTTAAAGCCTCCTCAGAAATAGGATATTTAAATGGAAAAAAAGAACAACAACATAAAATTACAAATAATTTTTTGGCTGTTGGAACGACATGGAAAAACTAAGAGATGAAAGCTGAATGAAAGATTTTAGAGGTAGATACACATGTTCAACTGCAGATTTGTGACCATGTAAATTAATATTATAATACGGTTTCATTGTTTCAGATTATGGAGTAAATTTACTTTTCTAAGCAGAATCTTTAAAACAAGATTAAACAATTTACCTAACCCAAATCAGTATTTCATTATGCATTTAGTTTGCAAGCTGATGAATACATAAATACATAAATACAATAATATATATATTTTTAATAAATAAATAACTCAATAATACATGGAGCTTACTCTGGGGTTTTGAGTTCAGTTTAGTTTCTAGTTCTTGTCATTCAACAACATTTCATTACGTCATATCTTTTTGATCTCCCTGTGGTTAAACATATGCGACATGATAAATTCATAAATACTCACGCTACTAGATGGCACTAACCTAAACCTGTTTTAATAAAATGTAAACCCAGATGTTCCCGGATGTTCATAGGGACATGTGGCATATGGAGCACATTTCCCACCAGCGACGTATGAAATAACTTGGAAACAGTCTGGGTAGGTTTCTGCTCGAGCACAGCCTCGGTCCCTCGTCTCATTATCCACGCATGGAGAGAGTGGGTTAGAGCTGGCACTGTCTCCCTTTAACATTTACCCAACATTCATTTGCAAAGATTTAAAGTGGCAGACATATGGTAGAGTCTCTCCTTGAGCTGTTTTTGTTTTATATTTAAGGCCGTTGCTTGCCCATGCGACAATTTGAAACCTCTTTGCAATCGCAAAATAAAGTGGAGTCGGCTAGCAGGTAGCTATAAGAGCGTGTCTGTGTGTGCGAGGGAGAGAAAGCATGTGTGCGCTCTTGGCTTTGGGATGTCACAGTGTGTTTGATGCTCTCTCATCAGTATGCTCCATCCTGCGAACAGACTCAGGCTTCCCTCTCTAGCTTTAACACTACAGAATTGTTCATGCACAATTTATATTCAGTGTGGGCGACAATGCCATCACAATCCAGCCTCAGCACCACTCGAATGCTCTAAAACCCTACTCAAATCCTTTACTTGAAACTAAGTCTAACGAAAATGAAAACGAACTTTGAGATGGCTGCACTGCATTCAATACAAAATGTCAGCTGTGACAAATTGTCTCATGTGTTAAGAGTGTAATTTTAACTGCTTCTGTTAGTAGAAGAATGCATTTTGCTCCTGGTGGATCATCATCATCAGGGGATTTATTTCAGCATTTCATCTAATTAGGGATGTTATTAGTTGTAATGTCAGCATGATTAGTTCCCCATTTGTGAGTCTGTACCTGTAAGTAGGCCTGCTGGCAGCGCTGCACGAGCTGGTGGAAGGCTGGAGTGCGGAGGTGTGCGTGGATATGTGCAGGGTTTAACCTCTGCAGAGCCTCCATTATGATCTCCTGCAGGACAAACGGACTTAGAACACCTTTCGCTGCCCCCACACAAAACTGGTACACGTGGTTCACACCTGAGGAGAGATACAGACAGAGGGAGAAGATTCAACAATAACTAATACATTGTATTCTTTTTTAATTTTCAAATTTCTTTGAATTAAATTTGAATTTATTATACCGATTATCATTTAAATCAGTCCCTAAAGCACTGTCAATATTAAACAACCATTTCAATATGGTCTTTTTCTTGCCCATCTCTGCATTGCTTTGCTTGTTTTGATTACATTTCTCTTTTTCCCAAATACATAAAATACAATGAGCCTACAAGTCCAAGACGGAATATCTATATAGCCGAACACCTCAGTAAATTTGAGAAAGACCATTTTTATGAATAATTTATTAATAGATCAAACCCAGACCTGATATTTTATTGTGGTAAAGTAGTTTGCATTCTTTATATGGTGAAATGTTATTATCAATCGAAGCTCAGCAAGTGAAAAATCACCCATAAGTTAAAACACATTAAGTGGTAGAAATGTTAATGCAAACAACTGCAGAGGACTGCATCTTTATAGATTACATCCATAAAATATGAGGCAAGCTGTTTTATAATATAATTAATCTCACATTATTGTATTGTGTTTTCATTTCCTGTGAATTCTGATGCAATTTGAGAAAATATAGAACAGAAGGGCCCAAAGTTTTTATCCAAAATTAAATCTTGACTGAAGGCTGTGGGCTGAGAGTATTTGGATTATATCCAAATACATTAATGTACATTTTTAAAATAAAATTCAATAATATTCTCTACATTTCAATGCCATAATAAAACTGAAAGGTACTAAAAGCATTAACAAAACTACACCATTAAATATTAAATAAAAATTACGACTGCAATTTAATTTGCCAAGTTGTGATTTAAGCGTGCTGACATTTAGTATTAAAAAGCAACTTGTATGTTTCACCACACTTGTTTATGTTTGCGGTGTTCCAGACTAGAGTAAGTGGAGTAACTAGAGCAAAAAATGGCATTTTTGATTTTGAAGGGCTGGTGGAGTGATAACGCAGGGGAAATTGTTGTCAGTTCACTCACATAGTCTGTTCTAGTCTATGCATTGCTTTGCAAATACAGTTTAAAATGTATTTAACCCAGAATATCCCTTTAAAGGAAGCATGTGCAGGTGTATGTCATTACCATCGGATTAAGCTATTCATCCATTCCAGTGGGGAACTTTAGCAAAGCAACAATACATACACTACAGTGTTTCCCAAAGACTTACAATCTATGTGTGGTGGAAATATAGGCTAGAAAATCCCAGACAAGCTGAATGATTGAAAATACAAATTAATTATCTGCCAGCAGGAGGCGGTTTCGGAGCGGCAGAAATATAGCGGTTTCCCCGGTAACAGCTGTACACATAGCAGCTAACGTTTATAAATGCTGCTTTATCAGGCATTACAGGAAAGATTAAATGAAAATGATAAAAACTTTACTGAAGACAGTCAGTTCCCAGCGCCGCGGGAAAAACATGATGTTTAATCATGAAGTCGAAGCCTTTTGGAAAATCGATTTGTTGGCAGTCAGTGTTGATATAGTTGGACCACCACAAATAAATCTATGTATTGGAAACACTGCACTATTCATTTCAGAAGATGACTAACCTGAACTAACTACTACATTTTTAATTGTAACATTAAGCCCATGAAAACTGGCAACATGCTATGATCCGCATGGGATAAAGCTCAGAGTTAGAGAAAAGACTGGAGACTGCTTTTAAACCACCTCAACTCTCTTGTCCGGTGAAGGCAAGGGAAACTGTCAACACATCATTTACTTTCAGCTATTATAGCGGGTAACGGCAAATTAAACAAAATAGCTTTTCCTAGAAGATATATTGCAAAGATATGTGTGCATACCAAGACGCGCAGCCAGGCCCAACAGCCATTTGACATCTTCAGTGTACGGGGGGCTACGGGAAAAGTTGTTTGGATGATCGTTGTGGGCCCTCCTTCCCAACATCTCCAAGGCCAGCATGCCTAAATGAGGACAAGAAGATTTCACCATTAACACTGTGTACTGAACGACACTGTACTGATCATGTAATGAATTGGCACATGCTCCCAACGTCCTAATCTCCAGGATTTATGAGTACTAATATAACGGAAATCATGCCTTAATTAATATTTCTCACTGTGAGAGTTCTTTGTCAGTCCTGCAACATGGACTCAACCGATCTCTCCCTCACCTCTCTTGATAATTAATCACCACAATTCAGGACCAGATGGATCCTAATGGGTGCAAAACAGCAACATAAGGACAGGCAAGCCATGCCCTAAAGGTTCTATGTAATTAGAAATCATGCGTCCTTACCGACTCTGTAGGCCGAGTGGAGGTAGTGCAGGCCCTGCTGGCTGATTGGTTGACTGTGCTGTTCGTCTTCCACAGGGAAGGGTGCGCTGACCAGGGAGGCGGGCTGGGATGAGAGTCCTGGATGAGAAGCCCCCTGAATGGCCTGGATGGTGGAAGCCGAGTGTACTCCTGCTGGGCAAAAAAAAAAAAAAAAAGATGAGAGGATGTTCACGGTGTCGATCTATGAATTTGCCAACTGTTTGATAGCATGGCTTCCCAACAATCTCTGGTGAACTGGTAAAAACTGTAATGAACTCTGCACTGAAGTAAAGGTGCAAAAATAATCATTTCGCTGGCCTTGAATTATATTTTCACACCTACAGGTGTGGTCTTTTCTCTACCAGTGCCATTGCAGAGCTTTGCAAACACACAAACACAAAAATCTCTTATTTTCTGCATTTCACCTGTTTAATAATCTACCTTTCTAACAAACCTGTCTGATAATTAGGAGTGGGAATCTTGGGAATCTCACAATTAGATCCAATTTCAATTCAACGAGTCACAACCCAATTCTAAAACAATTCCTGATGAATTTTTATTTTTTTTTTTTTACTTTTTTAACCATCATGCAAGGGCCATTTTGCCTAGCAAGTTATGACATCAAGTCTCTTAGACTGTGACCTGTCCTATGACAGAAGGCCCTGTGCTCAAGATTCAGAGGAAATTATAAAATGCACACTAAAACAAACCATTTTTTTGATGAGGTTCCTAAAAAAGGTGTCAAATTTGCCATCACCCCTTCAGCCGTTGTATTAGAAATACTCAGCAGCGGCAGTGTTAACTCTTTTTCGGGTACAATGTATATTGATTTATTTAAAAAAAACTATGGTAGATTTTTGATATTAATAATTATGGAAACACATCAGTATGAAAATGGTCCATTGGTTTTGATTTTTTTGTGGATTGATACCAAATATTCAAAGCTTTCTGAGATGTTATTAATTTCACAGTTGGTCATGTGATCTCAACATGGCAGCCACTGTGAAGAATCACCCTTACATCGAATAAAACAGCTATTCAAAAGCCTGATTTGGCACTCTCATGCAATTATAAATCATTTCAACTGCATCGGATTAAAATACTAGCTATTCATTTCTAGCAAATTTCTGCAAAAGTCAAAAACCTTGCATTTGCTCAGCATTCATCTAAATAACATTTGATAATATGCCCAAAAATAGTTTTCATGTTAAGATGGAATTGAAATTAATTTGATCTTACCTGCAACAGTAGTGCTAAGGGCTGCCTCTGCGGAATGGTACGGGTGGACAGCGATCTGAGTCATGGACGGCATTGGAACTCCAGGGAAAGTGACAGCAGTCGCTGCCATAGGAGGATGAGGGCCAGTGGCCACAGAGAATGGGTACTGAGCACCAATAAAAGCAGGGTGCATTCCCTGAGAAGACAAACAGATGCTCTTAAAACCACTTTGATACGCCTTCCTGGAGTCATACACCTGCCGTCAGAAAATTAAAAGCCACAAAATTAAGTTAATCCAAGGGAACAGTTGTAAAGATCATCATAAACATATAAACAAACTGGTAGGAGTCTCTCTCCATTTATATTCTGCCAGGAATACTGCGCTATGCATCACTGACTGCCAAGTAGGAGTCTGTATTAGTGCTCTAGTTTAATATTTGGCACCTCCAGTTAAATACAGACAAATTATATTACAGACTGAAATAAAAATTCTAAGCACAGATATTTAAAACCCATAAATCATATCACAAGGAAAGAAAGAGAGCTCATACTTGTGGGTAGGCTGCCCCAGACACGGGGAAGACCGCAGGACGGGGAATGTGCTGAAGGGGGTGGCCCAGGTACTGCGGGGTGCAGACCGTAGGCAGATGGGTTTGGATGGTGGTGTAGGGATGCAGGCCTTGCGCGTGTCCCATGGCTGAGCCAGGCAGCGCGTGTGACTGGTAGATGGTGGAGCCAACAGAAATGACAGGAACTACAGCAGCTGCAGTCACTGTTGTAGTTACAGCTGAAACGCCTGATGGATCCAAGGCTCCCGTGTTATCCAGGATACCACAGCTTCCCTCGGGTGGCGTTCTCCCTGCTCCACCATTGGCCCTACAGCGGCTGGACCCCTCTCGCTGGGACCCAGAGCCTCCACCCACTGTTTGCTCATACAGCCAATACCACTGGTGAGCCACCTCGAACAAGACCTCAGGATAAACACCACCTCCCTTTGCAGCCTCCTCAACTGCCATGCAAGCTTTCTCCAGCATCACATTATCCTGAAAAGAAAAGAATGCAGAAAAGTGTTCTTTAAAGGCAACAAGCAGATGATTATGATGTCATTCAAGTAAAATTGTGTGGATTATGATGTACAATGAATGTAGGCTTTGCTGGACAATACCTGCTCCTTGCACTGCACCAGGGCTCTCTGAATCTCGTTGGGGTTGAGGGCGTGAGCGTGAGGCAAGCAACTCAAAGCCAGCTCTGCCGCAGCACGCACCATGTTGGGATCCCGTGCTCGCGATGCGCGGTCTGCGAGTGACGCCACCTCCGGAGGCGTGAGGTGCCCGTCCCAGCATTCCATTAGGATGTTGAGGGCAGCACTCCCAATCTCCATGGCCTGGCCTGTGAAATCAAGACAAAAGAATTTAAAACCAAACAAAAGGCAGGTTTGCCCACCCATTTCCTAGCATATTGTATTAACTGCATCTATCCTTTTATTGTATCTATTCATCCACATCTATCAGACCATGTACATCAACCAGTATTATATCCAACAAACCATATCTATCTATCCATCTAAATCTATTTCGACACATATCTATCCATCTATATATATACACACATCTATCCAACATACACTGCCGTTCAAAAGTTTGGGATCAGTAACAATGTTTTTAAGAAGTCTCTTCTGCTCATCAAGGCTGCATTCATTTGATCAGAAATACAGAGGGAAAAACAGTAATACTGTGAAATATTATTGCAATTTAAAATAAAGTTTTTCTATTTGAATATACTTTAAACTATACTTTATTGCTGTGATCAAAGCTGAATTTTCAGCATCATCTCTCCAGTCTTCAGTTTCACATGATCCTTCAGGAATCATTCTAATATGCTGATTTAATATTACGATTGTAAACAGTTTTGCTGCTTCCGATTTTTTTGGAACTTGTGATACTTTTTTTTTTTCAGGATTCTTTTGATGAATAAAAAGTAAAAAAACAGCATTTACTCAACAGAAATCTTACAATATAAGATTTATATACTACCGCTCAAAAGTTTGGAGTCTAATTTATTTATTGAAAGTAATTAATGCTTTTATTCAGCAACGATGTGTTAAATTTATAAAATAAAGAAAATGTTCTTTTTATCTTTATTCATCATATAATCCTAAAAAAAGTATCACGGGTTCCAAAAAAATAATTACGCAGCACAACTGTTTCCAACATCGATAATAAATCAGCATATTAGGATGATTTCTGAAGGTGTTTCTGATGGGGTTTCTGGTATATTTCTGGTATTTCATGTGATACTGAATAGATAAATGTAAACTTTATTGTCAGAGAAAGTCTGTCATTTTTATTGCATAAAAGTATGTTTACAAACAAAACAATTCACAATAAACAGACACCGTAAATACAATAAAAAAAATTAAGTTTTCATTTTACATGTGCCTTATTCAACTCTAGGACAGCATGATGTACAAAAGAGTTTGACGGCTGATGAAAATTCAGCATTACATAACAGAAATAAATTATATTTTAAAGTATATTAAAACAGAAAACCAGTATTTTAAATGGCTGGCTTTAAATTTTACAATATTACTGCTTTTTCTGTATTTTGGGTCAAATAAAGACAGCCATGATGAACAGAAGAGACGTCTTTAAAACACATGAAAAATCTTCCTGATCCCAGACTTTTAAATAGCAGTGTATATACATCCACCTATAGCTATGTACCACTAGGGCTGGGGGATATATATAAACAAAAGAATATCGTATATGTTTGCATTTGCTTTTAAATAATAAAAAAAAAACATGATTTTCTTTTGCCCCCATTAAAAAAAAAACTAAACTAGATAGAAACGCTATTGTAACAAAATACAAAATGTTTAGAGCAAATTTAAGCAGTTAAAAAAAGTCTACACCAAGTGATCAGTTACATATACATGTGTTCATTTAATAAAAAGCAGTAAGTGAAGTAGTGCAAAACAAGTACAGAAAGTCCATTCTGTCAACTTTTTAGTGCACAAAATTCACAATTTAAACTGCAACTGGATGAAATAAACTGGCATAAGGATTTTTTATTTATTTATTTATTTATTTATTTTTACAAGATTTAGCGAAGAACAAGTCTGTCAACGGTCTCTGGTTTAAGAGAAGCTCTGTGGCATGAAAATATATTCCCACATAGTGTTGGGCCATATGGTAATTTTTCAAATCGTCATATCGTCAGCCCGTGAGATCGACGATACACGATATTATCGTGCATGGGTGGAGCAAGAGAGAGACTCTTTGTTCTTGTCATAGCATAACTATTTGGTGTTTCAAACTGCGCAGGTGCGCGAGAGAGAGAGCCTATGGAATCACCAATAATCAAAAAAATATACTTCCAAACATACTGATAAACTAACATTAAATATAAAAATACTGTATTTAAAACAGCAACTGCAACGCAACTGTCATATCGCGTGTCCTGTGACAAATTTGCCACATCTGCATATGGAAGTTATCAGTCTAAATGTTCTGCAAAATCAGTCAATGGTGAAAACCAATAGTAGATTTCATTTAAAGCCCAACAGTTTAACACTAATATTGGGAATTAAATGAACACGTTAAATATAAAGTAGTCAAAATAGGTAAGTTTATATATTTGGAGTAAAGTGGAATTGAACTGCTGCATCAGTCATACAGCGCTCCGGACCACGCACTTCATGACGAGTCTTACGCACCGCCACAGAAACAATGAGATTCATTCAAACATAACTGTGGCATTAAACTCAGTGAGGGCTCGTTTACAATATTGTACACATATGGGCCATTCAGTTTGCTTGTTAAAGTGCAATGAAATACCTTATTTCTGCAGACGATGTACGTCTGTTTGTGGATGGAGACTTTGGAAGTGCTCAGAGCGAACTTATCATCCATAGTGGTTCTCACGTAGGCCTTCTACGTCATCACCACATAGTGTGTGTTATAAGTTAAGTGATCAGTCTTTGAGAGAAGGACTACGTGAGAACCACTATTGATAAGTTTGCTTTGCCGCCTTGTTATTATTTTGTCTTTACTTTATTTGTACCGTCAAGAAAGAATTAATCTCTCGTGTATGAGAAGAGCGTGTTGTCGTGAACCAGCCATTAAATGTGTGGGACACCAACTCCTCGTTTTCTATCACTTTCATTTCATGGATTTAACGATACTATTGTCTATCGGCACAAATCTACAACGCACTAAAAACCCTCTTCGATGGGGAGCTATTTTCTGAAGCACATATGTGTGTATAATATATATATATATATATATATATATATATATATATATATATATATATATATATATATATATATATATATATATATATATATATAAATACCAAAGACTTATGCACACTCTGTCTATTATGAAAACTGGTAAAACAAATGAAAAATATTATAATAGTGAAATTCCTAATAGTAATTCCAAATTGCCATATCCTACATTTCTCTATTCACACAACAGTGATTAAGTTAGTGCATTCATACAGCGATCACAATCGCAAACAATACAATCGAGATCTCAAGACAGAACACGACTGTTTGAGTGACACTTTTACTTTAATCGCTAAACTCCAGCTAAGTGTTTTCAGTTCATCATCGGCATTTTGATGTTCGGCACGTTGTTTTGGGAAAGTATGCTTAAATGTGAAATATTCGACATTCACAATATTTTCTAATTTTACATCGTTGTCAAAATTATTGCGGTATTATTATTAATATTCAATATATCGCCCAGCCCTTTATACCACTCCACTTATCTACCCATATCTAGCCATTAATTTCTATCGATATAAATCAATATCTGTACATCTATCCATATAACCATCTCAATCCTCCCATATCTATCTACCCATCCATCCATTTTTAATATACTGAAGTTCAGTATTATAGTACACTTTCACTCTGAACTGATACCCTGAAGCCAGGTTTATGAATTTTAAAGATTACATTAGCATTTCAAGGGAAGAGTCATAAATCATATTGAAGTTTGTGATCCCTGCAGATTACGTAATCATCTCTTACCTGTAATCCAGGATACATGTGAGGAATACGTCCTTGACAGCCAGTTTGGAGACACAAAATTATGCAGGCCGAGGGCATACAGGCCAATTTCAAAGGCACACAGATGCAGGTTGCGGTGGGGCCCTTGATGCCCTCCGCTGGCAGAGGGTTGAGTGAAAATGGAGGTGGAGCTGTTTCCACCAGCTTTAATCAGCACAGTCTTGGCCAGCTCAAAGTAAAAATGGGCAGCTGCCTCGGACGGCTGGTTGGGCACATGTGGAGCGTGGCTTTCAGGCCGGCGACCTTTATACCTAAGAGGAAAAGAGGCAATGTGTGACAAACTGTAGACACAGAGGATTGGAGAATCTGTTTTGGCTCTGAAGTGAAACAACTGATTCAGTCAATCAACAGCTTCTGAATTTGAGATTTAATTGTTTTCTGAGGCCTCAAAAAGACATACTGATGTACAAGCACCCAAAAAATTAGACCAAATCTTTACAAAGGGCAATGAGGGTAAAAAGGGCGAAGGCTTGTCTCACCTGCTGGTGTCAGTACTCTTGGCTCTGGCTCCTCCTCCAGCTCTGCGGGAGCCGCTGGATGACGATGAGCCAAGTGAATCAGAGGAAGAGCTGCTAATGCTGTCACTGTCCTGGCCTCTCCCCCAGGAAGCTGCTGTCCAGCCACCTCGAAATGGGCGTCGACTGAGAGTAGGAGAGCTGTCTGAGGTGGTCTCTGGAGCACTGCTGTCAATGCTTGCCATGCCTGAGAAAACAAGTCAAAAGAAACATGACCTTTTCACAGTCTCAAATTTCTTCAAGCAAGGTTAAAAATAATAATGTAAATAAAGAAGTAATATATATAAAATAATATTATATTTGAAAACACCACAGTTCAATTTTTCCCTTCTCTTCAGAGTGTTACAAGCTCTTGGTGCATTAAGAAGATCTGTAAAGTTGCAAAGACTAAAGTCTCAAACCCAAAGAAATATTCTTTATAAAAGTTAAGAGTCAACCACTCCTTCCTTAAACGGCTTGTTTTAACACGCCACCACATGTCTATGCCACGATGTGGAAAGATTTGCATAATGCCGCCCAAATGTTCACACAAGGAAAGGCGGCATAACTTTTATTCTCGCTGTTGCGACTGCGGCCATGTCTTGGAGATGCTGTGTGTTTCGTTGTGAAAGCGAAACTACTTTGTTTGGCCTTCCAAAAGGGGACACAACTACAAATCCAGTGGTTCAACACTGTTCCAGAAGAATTCAACCCAAATATTCAGATGTGCACAGCGCATTTTGCAGAGGATGAGGACTGTTTCCTGTGAGAGTAGCCTACAATGCAGGTGTCCGTTTCTATTAAATAGGGCAGTTCAAACCGCAAGGACATTCTGGCGCTTCTGACACACAGTCTGTAAGTACATTTTCATATTTAAATCATTTGCCACTGATTATTCAAACTCGATATTTGAGCAGTGTAGAGTAACGTTAGCACTTGTTGTTTATCGTTTATCACAACTCGCTTTTCAGACTGATGAGCCTTGTAAAAATCTATGGTTTCAGAAAGGCAGGCATAGAGGAGCAACAGCAATGTACATTATAAAAAGCAATTAATTATGCAAAAGAATGTGTTTTTTTTTTTACCTTAAACCGCATAAACACACTGCACTGCACCAAATACACAAAATAATGTTATTTTTAGCAACGTCATATGACTCCTTTAAAATAGTGCTAGGCAACGATTAAATCGCATCCAAAATAAATGTTTTTGTTTACATAATATGTGTGTGTGTGTGTTCTGTGTATATTTATTGTGTATATAAATACAAATACATTATATATTTAGAAAATATTTTATTACATGAAAATATATATGTATTTACATTTATATTCATATAATTTATAAATATATTTAATATATAAAAATAATATATTTTTCTTAAACATGCATGTATTTATATACACATAATAAATATACACAGTACACACACATATAATAAAATAAAGAACACGGGTGCTGCATCAAATGTACTCTTCTGTCTCTCACCAGTGTGTTTCTTTTTCTGCCGTACAGGTGATCCCCAGCAGCGCGTGCCATATGCCCCGCGACCCCCCAGTGCCAAACGACTGGGCACAGTGCCCTCAGGCTTGAAGGGCGCAGCTTCGCTCTGCTGCTCACAGGAGGTCGACTGCGCACCCTCTGCCAAAACAAGTAGTACGAGATGGATAAAATTAAACTTGGTCACTACCGCCTACACAAGGACCCAAAACAATAACATTTCAGCAGTGAATTTCCCTCTGAAATTTAAGTGTCTACTCATAATACTTTGGTGGATGTGGTTCACCTTGATCTCTGTTGTCTGCGATGCCCTCTCCTGTTGCTGCACTCTGAACTGCACTACCCACTAAACCGCCCTGCTGCCCCGCCGCTCCTCCGCCAGTCACGCCCTGCACAGATGATGTTGTTGCAGCAGGCGTGTGCTTTGACACTCCTCCCGCGGCTCCGCTGGCACCATGAGCGGCATGTTTGGATGGGCTCTTTTGGCTGCTCGTGGCTGGTTTGCTAGAGTAAAAGGAGCTCAGAGTCTGAGGCTTATGGGTCTGGCTCTCACGATCCAGGAGCTTGTCAAGAATCTACACAAAGATGAAATCAAACATTAATAGTTTAAGCCATTCACTGCATTTTAAACATGATAGCATGGCAAAGACTCTCAGCATAAGTATGGATGTTCCTAAAGGGATAGCTAACATGAATAAAATTATGTACATTTAAAAGTCAGTAAGATATTTAAGAAAATGTATACTTTTATTCAGTATTTCATGACATCTTATTTATCTCGTCTTCAGCAAAATATCAGCATTTTAGAAAGATTGGCATGTAATGGCAGCTTTGCCATCAGATGAATATTTCATTTTAAAATTTAAAACGGTTATTTTAAATTGTAATAATATTTCACAATATTGTTGATTTACTGTAGCACTGGTAAGCTGGTAAGACATTTTTAAAAATCTTAACCTCAAACTTTTGAACGTTAGTTTATATTCCAGTCCGTTCACATTGCTTCAGAAGACTGTAACTTTAGCTGGTTACTGTATATTGCATGAATAACGTCAAAACACTTGCCTTTTTAAGCTTGCTTTGGTCATCTTTATAGGTGATCATTAGTGCTAGAGCCAGGTCTCCTTTCTCTCTCCGTGTCCCTTCACACAGCAGAGGATGCTCTGCCTCACTGACCGTTGTCTTCATACCTAAAAAAAAAAAAAAAAAAAGATTATAAGAAAAAGAGACCATTGAAACACAGAAATAAAGAAAATAGATTTATCAAAAACACATTAGTGCTGGTTGGTTTTGTGCTTTTTTTCTTCTTCACATAAATTGATTCTTACCAAGAGCTGCTACAGCTGCCTCAAACCCCAGCTCCTCATCACGAGGCATTTCATTGTTACGGTTCCTGCTAGGAGGTCGAGAGCCCGTGGGAGAGACCACTGCAATAGGCAAGTGAAAGAATAAAAAAAAGATATATGTGAAAAACGAGCATGGGGGATTTTGGGGCTTTTAAAAGAACATTTGTAAAATTGTGGGAAAAGGTAGATGTGCGACTTACCAGGGGTGCAGAGTACGTCAAATATGAAGCTTGCTAGCATGAGGGGCAGAACCGGACGATAGTCGCAGAAGTTTCCATCACGGAGCTGCTCTGCTCGGTCCCTTATGGAAGTCATTTCTACAAGACCCAGAGGAATCTTCTTCAGCAGAGCCACCACCTCTGACTCCTGATATGCCAGCTTGACCTAACATAAGTAGCACAGTAGCTCAGAATTATGGCACTCAAAATACTTCACTAGACATCGGGCATCAAAACATTACAATGCATTTTTATTTTGTGGTGTAAGTTTCAAAGTGTAAATTTGGGTCTCATTTACTAATGTTAATGGTATTATGATATTAGGCACTTCCTATATCGGCCAAACGAGTGACATACGCAACAAGAAACTAAACTGTCATACTAGCAGGTCACTGGTTTAATAGGATGAACAGAACTTCTGCTTTACCTCCAGAGCTTTAGTAGAAGCCGGCGGTCTCTGCAGCTCCAGGGAGAACATGCCAGTGTTGAATGCCAGGTTATGGAGCTCCAGCCTCTCACTCAACACAGTCAGAAGGAAGGCTACTTTAGACAGGGTGTTGGTGGCCACCTGTGTCTGTTTACTGGTTGACACCTTACTCTTTTTACCCTAAACAAGACAGGAAGAGATTCGTTTTCAAATGTGAGCACAAGCAGGATTGTACGTCACAGCTGAAACGTCTGAGAAAACTCTGAAAAAGGCTGTTTCACTACCTTTGTCTGTGGCTGCTCCACCTTCAGGTCAGGAGGGTTAGCCAGCAGATCTCGAGCAAGATCAACAGCCAGTCTGCACGCATCATTACTATAGCCATGAGCATAGAGAGCCTCCACACAGGCAAAAAGTATCTGCAACACACCATTTTAACATTGAAAACCTTTTAAAATTCAGCGCAATCAAATCAAAATAAAATACAATTTTGACCAATAAAATTTTTTTTTACTGCGGTCCAAAATTAGCAAAACATCAAACAAAAAACTAAAAAACTTATTTAAACGTAAATGTAATTATAAATTATCTTTTTTATTTATGCATTCCAGATAAAGTAGATACATTTCCTAGAGACAAAAGTTAAGATACATGGCTACATTTAGCTCTCACTGAGTGTTAATTCATACTTTTCAGCACATTATGTGTAAAAAAAAAAAAAAAAAATATTAGATTCACCTCCATCCTGCCCTCTTGCTCCAGAGGTTTAATCCCAGCAAAGATGTCTGGCTCTTCTTCATGGTTGCTGTCTGCAACCCCTCTATCTGCTCCCTCTTCTGATGCGGCACTAAGGTAATACGCTTGATAGTCATCTTCACACACAGCATCTGCTCCTGCTGCTGCCTCAACTGCCTGAGGCCCTGAGGCTCCTGAAGCCCCACTTCCATCTCCCTCTCTGCGACCCTGCTGAGCCTTGCTGAGCGCTGCAGAGTGCCGAGTATCATCTAAGGGGTCCTCATCTCCTCCATTCTCATCCAGATCTGCCTCTGCTTCCACCTTTTTCTCCATAGCGACCACTACTGGAATTGCAATGGAGCAGGCATGGGCATCAGCAGCAGAGGGCAGCACACGTTTTGTCTCATAAGCATGCTCTTTTGAAACGTTACCACTGTATTTGAGTGGCTCTCGGAGAAGAGGACTGGGTGATGGCAACATCTCTGGTGGAGGCGGCAGGAAATCAAAGGTGTTAGAGGCCTCCGCTCCAAGCGCCAGACTGGAACCATCATCCAGACTCAGCTCAGCCATGTCAGGCTCCAGAGAGCTGTCCTCACTGCTAGTTCGCCGTTTAGCATTGGGGTGTTTCCCACTGACACCACTCGAACTTCCACATGAGCCCTTGTTGCTTTGTGTAAGCTTGGCCTTACTACCAGCTGATTGAGAGGAGCTACTGGCTTTATACATGCCTTTACCTCCCTCCTGAAGAGAGAGAGAGACCCTTCCACCCAGACAAACCAGCACGCCTCCACTATTCACAACTGGCACTCCTTTCCTCTTGCTCACAATGGTCTCCTTAGGGCGGACAGCCACCTCCTGCTGGGGAAGATGAGAGTTGCACCGTGACTTTTGTTCAGAGGAAGTACCTTCTGACGTTCCACCGCGAGCACCTTCTCCTGGTTCCCCACTGGTGCCAGCTTTAGCGCCTCGCTGCTGCTGCACCATCCTGACCCAACAAAATGAGGCATTTTTCTTATCTGCGCCACAATAGGTGATGCCAGGTAAAGGGTAGGCCACTTCCCAGTTGAAGTAGCAGCACTCCACAGCTGGTTTGAAGCCCTGGAATAGTTTGTCAAGAGATTTGCGGTGTTGCCCCCGTTTCACAATCTCTATTACCTTCAGGTGCCATAGCTTTAGCTGGGCAGCAAGCTCCAAACGCCTGAAGTCACAAATAGACAAGAGAAAGAACATTAACCCTACCTAAGTGGTGACAAATACAGCCACAAATCTTTAAGTTAAGGTAACCTAGATCAAAGTCACAACAAACATGAATCACTAGTTCTTTAGAGTCTAACCGGCTCTTCCTACTTGCTCACCTCTGGGGACTCATGGTAGGGTCGAGCACCGCCAGTCTCCATAAAACAACCATTTCATCACACATGCTGGCACATGCATGAGCTGCAACCTCTGTCTGGCCATTACTGCGACCTGTGTGCCCGCTAGCACTGCTGTGAGAGGCCGATGTCCTCACACTATACCACCAGCCAATGATCTGGAGGAAATACAGAGGGAGCAGTACACTATCATTAGAACAGTAAGGTCAGATTAAAATGCATCACCAAACAAATATTATTCAGACGCAGTCAAAAACCAAACGTAAGATTTCCTTTCTGTAAATTAAGAAAAAGTTAAAATACGGGGTTCTAAGTCTAATAAAAAAATGAATGTTATATGTATACTATAATAATAATAAAAAAATCTATACATTTGAAATGCTTCACTTTTTTTTCCAAATGGCAAAATACATTTAATAGAAGTTTTAGGATATTATCTCATTTTCCCCAAAAAAAAAAGTATGCAATAAAAATGAGGAAATTACTATTCACAAACATTTGGCTGTAAACATTCCTATGAATTTGCTAGGGTTTAATCTCAGGAACAAATGTGACAAGAGTTTGCATCAGGATGATGCAATTTTGTGCACATGAAACCGTCGCCCTGGTGTGTGAAGTGAGGCCTGGTCAGTTATTTACCTGTTCATAGGTGAGACACTGTTCGGTGAGGATTTCTAACAGAGGCGCAGCATTGCTGTCTCTCCTCTTAAACATCTCTCTGACGATGGACAGAAGGTTCCAGATGCCCTCTGGCTCTCTGCCTCGCAGGGGCCTCAGCAAACAAGCCCATTCGGCAGCTGCCGGAGGCTCAGTGGATGACAGGTACATGGAGTTCACATCACTGAGAACAACAAGCGACAAAAGAACAGTTAGTTCTGTCTGTTGCTCATCCATCTGTTTGCTGTTCATCTTCATCCAAACAACTAAATGTGTTAAGCCATTACAAATTTGAGGATGTTTTTAATTTGTCAAGTGAAAATATTTTTATAGGTTTAACAAAACAAAATCGGTGAAAAAGCACCCCACAGGGAACCTGCTCCATTACGCCTGATGCTCTTCTTCAGAACATAGATGATATCAGGAGATTGTGCTACAGGCAGTACCAGACAGGAAGTTTTTACCTAAACACAACAGGTGATGGGCCACAGAACTTGTGCAAGGTCTTCTTTATGTTGTCACTGAGGGTGGACTCATCTAGATACCAGGTGCTCTGGTCAGAGGCTGAAGGGCCAGCAGTAGGATCTTAGAAAAGAAAAAGCAGGATTTTACAAGGTCCTCAAGCCTTCACAGAGAACGAGAAATTTAGAAATTCAATAATTGTGGTTTGTAGGTCAGTACATACCTGGGGCTCCACACACGGTGTTAATAGCGGTAGACTGGGAGGACAGAAGCTCATCCAAAAGACGCTGAGCTGTCGGCAAGATCTGCAAATACAAAATGAATCACAAAGCCAGAAATTAATGTATCATTAAAAAAAAAATTTTTGTTCTAAGATGGTGGTACTCAAGGAAGAGAGATTCCGTCAATACCCTATATTAAACATTTACATATATATATATATATATATATAGAACCCCACCAAAGTCATGACCACAGAACCATGATACAAACTGAACTGTGAGAAATGAGCTGTCACACCCTAATAAGCACAATGATGCCACTGTGAGCACTTCATCACAGTTATTTAGAGCTGTGCAACGACACAGAGGAGCTCAGAGAAGCCATGAGCAACGGGGCCATCTCTACAATTTATAAAAACTAATAAATAATGCATGCCTCACCTGCTGTGGGAGTTCACTGATGAGGTATTGTGCAAACTTCTGGAGTTGATCCCGCTGTAATCTGGACAGGGACTCTGACACAGGTGCTCGAAGACACACTGCAGAAGCCTAGAACCAAACACATGCCAAGAGTCACTGACATTCAAGCTGGCATTGGCCGACATCTAGAACTGAAATCAAAGCTTTAACTCCCACTCACTAGTGCAAACTAAACCAGGAGCAGGCTGCTCATTAGCAAATACGCTGTGCATTTCTTATGTGTCTGGAGACTTTGATGTCTTTAGGTGGCTGTCCCTGTGTGCCATCACCTGGTACTCTCCTCCAGCATGAGCAGAAAACCCCTCATTTGCAAATGGCCCATACATAATATATGAGCTCCAAAAAGACACGTTTTGAGCCCATCAGAGCTAATTCTCTCTTTAGCTCATACTGAGGTTATTAAAGAGAATGTGGAGCATCCTGTGGGAACAGTATTGTGAGCTACTGGAGTGAAATGTGCTGGTCGTGTCTGGGAGATGGAGGATGGGGAGGAGAGCAGGACCTGGAGAACTTAGAGGAGGAAAAGGAGGACGGAAATGTTTAGGATTCCTGGACAATACCCCAGTACGGCTGAGTCCGGGAATAGCCACGTGACTGAGAGTCTAACTCTATGAGTAACCACATACTTCCGTACACAAATTCAGATTAAACTATCTGAAAACATCTCCCCGAACGTATTGTAACTCAGCATTTTTCAAACTTCTTGATGCTATAAGACTGCTATTATGATGATCTGGGGAGCCACCACTTTTCCTAAAATATAAAAAGGCTACAAAACTTTTTTTGCTAAATAAACATAATACCAAGTAACACCATGATCATAGGTTCAGATCCTAGGGAATCCATCAATTATTAATCAATCAATCAATCAAAAAAAAAAAAAAGTTTAGCTTGAGTGTAATGCAAGTCACTTTGATTAAAAGTGCCTGTCAAATGCATAAATGTAGATTATAGAGAGTTGTTTTTTATCTTTATAATATATATAAGACACTGTGTGAAAAACACCGAAAGCATGATATTAGAAAGACATTACTGATAGCAGAATGAAAATAGAAAAAAAATGAATGACAATATTACAAAAAAAAGTTAATGTACAAAAGTACATGTAAATCATGAAAATATATATAAAAACAAAAAAATCTATTTATTGTACCTGTATGACAATAAATATTTTTATACACCGCTTTAAACAAAATAAAAATAATTTAAAATTTGGTAAATGTTAGTTATTCTTTTTTTCAGGGACCCGCTAGCACCCCCCTGCAGTAACCAATTTGAAAACCCCCACTTGCAGTGTTCATCTTGACAAATTGTGTTATAATTATGGTAATTTTGGTCAATATCAGAACATTACTAATGTTTTTAACAGTTAAAAGTTAGAATGTTTTAATGCAAGTTGCAACCAGTTTTAACCAGCACAATTAGGATAGTATTGATGCAAGTTTAGCTGTGAGGACAGTCTGACAGCTCACGAGTCACGACACCTGAAAATAACCACACAATCCCACTCAAATAGTTAAAGGTCACAGTGATGATAAAGAACAAGAAGTCTAATGACTGCCACAAACAGTTTATTACTAGTGCATGCCTCTCTAGCTACTAAATATACAATATCTAAATCCAGTAGCACCACTGTCTGTTTGAGTTCAACGGAAGGTATCTTTTTGTCTTGTTCTACTAAAGCTATAGAAAAAGCAAGAATGCATTGTACTTAGTAACAATCTCTGTGATACGGTTCTGCTGAGTAGGTGGGCTAAATGTCAAGCCTAAAACATTTGAACTTAAGGCTGTGATGTGAAGAAATGATAGGTAACCTCCTTAGACACCAGCCTCAACAGATAAAGCAGCAAATGAAGAGATACTATAGCAAGATTAAATCTAAAGTGTCAAATATTTACTGAAATTGCGGTTTAGCTGATAAAGGCCATAGCAGAACTAAGAATATAACGGTTTATTCAACTCACAATAGCAGAATAAACACTAGAGGACTGCATAATAAGAGTAAGTGCATTAAAATGATACATCCTCAAAGCTATTTGCCAAGAAACACTGAATATACAAATATGGGTAAGTGTTATTTTGCAGACACTACTTAAGCATCTTATATTTCTTTCTTACTCTCTTCTTCATGGTAATTCACAAATTCACTAATTTCTAGTGTAATTTACAAGAAAAACCAAACAGGAGAAGTGTGTATTTGTTATTTACAACCAAACCAAACATGCAAGAAAAAGTTTATGCAAAATAAGTTTGTTATAATTTCCCCCAGCAGCAGCACACAGAAAACAAAACCCACATGCAAATGCTAAATGCCGCCCACTGTCCGGGCCGCCGGGTCTATCTGACTGTGGCAGGCCCTCCTGGTTAGGGGATATCACAGCAGTGCAGATCCTTTCCTCCACCCTCCTGACTCCACAGGGAGACATCAAACCTAATCAAAAGCTTCTCAGTGCTGTTACGCCCACAGTCACTCCACACAGATAGAAACCTTGAGAGAGATTGTGCATGTGCTTTATGTGAAATCAGTCCCGCAGACATGTCCATTTGAACCAGGCACATTAAAAAGCATGGTATGTGTTGTTGTGAGACACACTGACAACTGTTGAATTAAACCAGGGGTTCTCAAACCTCTCCATGAAGTACCCCCAGCACTGAATGTTTTGTGTGTCCCCCTATATCTGACACACCCACTTCAGGTCTTGCAGGCTCCACTTAAGAGCTGATGAGTTGAATCAGGTGTGGTAAGTGAGGGAGATGTACAAAATGTGCAGGGCAGGGGGTACTTCAGGACAGGTTTGAGAACCTTGAGGTTTTTGTTAATGCATTAATTTTTTCACACCTTAGGGGAACATTTTCAACTATATTTCAAATGGATTTGGGGTGTTAGTTCATAAAAAAGCAGATTAAAATATGCTTTTCTATTTTAAGCCCTGTATTTTGCCGCACACCAAATCAGCCTCATTGTAAAGGTATTTTGCAGCAGTTGCAGATTGTTTACTTCGAAGGGAATAAGGGGAAATAATACAAGAGAAACACCAGGAAAAATAAATCTGATAAGATGATTGTTTTCATGTGAAGATGTTATTAAAATTCCATTTTATTAGGTTAAATAAAACTAAAAATAATTTGACAATAGAACATTAAACAAATATGAAAAATAAGTGAAATTAGATATGTAAAGTATGATGCCTCAAATCAAATAAAGTGATAAATCAAATAAATCTTTTCCTTTAAACAAAATAAGGCTTTGTCTGTGCGCTTTCCATTTAAAATTATAGGGCAACCACTGCATTTTAATCATGATCCAAACAAAGATGCTGCATACATGCAACATGAGCAGTTTTTAATCTAAATTAGATTGTATAATTTAGACATTTTTAAGCAAAAACAGATGGACCAGAATATTCGGCTGGAACAGAATATTCGATTATTCAAATATTCGTTCAGTGGGCTGGCATTCGATTTAAAATTATAAGATTAAAATAATTTATTTACTTATTTTTTTGAACACCTGGCATCCCCCGCAAAACAGTCTTCATTCGCGCTTGAATATAGCCACTTTTGGGTTTTTTTTACTATCGGGGCGAACGGTTCTAAGAACTGTCAGGTACAGTTACAGTTTTATTAAAAAAATAAAAAAAATAAAAAAATAAGTGAAGTGACATTCAGCCAAGTATGGTGACCCATACTCAGAATTTGTGCTCTGCATTTAACCCATCCGAAATGCACACACACAGAGCAGTGAACACACACACACACACTGTGAGCACACACCCGGAGCAGTGGGCAGCCATTTATGCTGCGGCGCCCGGGGAGCAGTTGGGGGTTCGATGCCTTGCTCAAGGGCACCTAAGTCGTGGTATTGAAGGTGGAGAGAGAACTGTACATGCACTCCCCCCACCCACAATTCCTGCCGGCCCGGGACTCGAACTCACAACCTTTCGATTGGGAGTCCGACTCTCTAACCATTAGGCCACGACTTCCCCCCCAAGTAAGCCTGGTATTGGGCGGTATGACTGCAAACCGTTCTCTGCATGGTTAGACAACCATGCCTTGCCGTGCTGTTAGAGTGCGTGTCGTCATCAATCTGTTGCCTTGCTACCAGTTTCTCCATAGCTGGCTAAGAAGAAGACCGCAAACTGATCAAACAGCCAAGTAAACAGCTATGCTACGTTCAAGATTCAATATTTTTATTCGTCACATACACAATTATATAGAGCATTTATAACCAGCAGTGAAATTGGAGTATTAAAAAAAAGAAAATATTAAATAGAAAAATATCAATACAAAAAAAAATATGTCCGAGACATTTTAGTCTGTGGAGGAAACATTTGCGCTTCTTGATATAATACGCATTGTCGCTTTGTTTATTTTTCACGTCAAGAGTTTTTTTTCTGTTACTGAATGAAGTAAATATCAGATTTAAAAAAAAGTCCCAAAAACAGAAATATCTGATCATAGTCATTATTGCTGTTTATATTACACTTGTGTTTCCAAAGCAACAAATGACGCATTTGTATTGCATTCCAAAGTGCTACAAATGCGAACCCAAGAGAACAGTGGAAAAGAAACCGTATACGTGCTGACTGGCCCAGATCAGAACGGAATGGTTAAGCAAAGATAATTTAAGTTTGATTAAGTTTGGCCCAATAGTGGAAAAGCGGCTTATGAATCGCCCATGAGTGAACGTCATGAAAGTCAAGATTCAGTTTATCTGGAAGAGAAAACAAAAATGCAGAAGACCTCATCTGTGTGGGAGCACTTTAAATTGTGTGAGGACAAGACAAAGGCAGTGTGCAAGATGTGAGATTTGAAACTGGCCTACCGCAACAGCACGTCAAGTTTGAAAAATCGCCTATTTTCTGTAAGTAGTACACCTATAGTTTATAATTGGAGTAAAAACTAGCTGCTTTTATCCACCTTGTGTCCATTCTCAGAGCACATAAGCCCTGTCTGCATAAGGCATGCCGCTTCTGGCTCGTGCAGTTCTGTAGTTTATTAAAAGTTGATTAATTCTGAACGTGTCGCGTGTCCATATTGCACCAAAATGCACACTGCACTCCCTTGGGTCCGCAGCAACACACCCGGATGAACAGTTCTCAACATAATTTGCAATTATGCAAACAGACAGACACGCAGAGATTCCTGCCTTTATTAGAGAGAAGAATATGTTAAGCCTTTCCCTCCGAAGCGTCAAATATTCGGTGTTGATTACTATCGAAGCTTCGAAACTCAAAAAATGTTATTTCGAACCAGCCCCTAAAAACAGAATGGTTTGACTTCAGTTTTGTGAAACTATACATAATATATGCATGAAACAGCGGACGAGCTGAATGAGACGCAGATTCACTCTCTGCCAGCAGGTGACACTTAAAGCTTTTCCTTGATGTCTGCTGTAAACAAAGCTGCGCTGCACTTATGAACTTTAATATGCATTATACAGGGGCAAGATGAAATTAAAAAATACCATCTAAACTTTTCTAAAGACAGTAAGTTCCCCTTAGACAGGCATTCATATAAACTCTTACCCCTAACTGAATCGCGATTTGTTTCGTCACATATTTGAATCGATTTTCGACCGGCTTGCGGTTAATCGTTACATCCCTAATAATATTTTTAAGGTTTCAAGTGAGTGTAAGCATAATTCAAAAATAAAAATAGGCTAAATGAAGCATGCAAAATTAAATATTCAATTTCAATATAAAAAACAAAACAAAATAACTAATATTGGCTAATAATTGAAATGGTACCAATACACCACTGTGTATCCCTAACCAGAGGCCATTATGTGCTTCTAAAATCTCTTACATTGTGAATTCTGAAGAGGCAGAGGGCCACAACGTGGGCACACCATTTGGCTCCTGCTCCACAGGTGCAGCTGCAGGAAGTGATGCGGCAGCGGTCAAACATTACAGCTACATTGTAGGCTCCTTTGGATTGGCCGGCCTGGGGCGACACTACTGTGGCACTGAGGTGAAAACCTGTTTGAGACAACAAAAGCCTGTTGTAACACATTTCAACTAAAATATAGTTCACATTCTCTTTAAACTCTGGATAAAAACATCCTTGTTATTGGGGAGTAAGTGGTTGTGAAATAAAACTTTTTAAAATAAAACAAAAAACGTTTGCAATTATTAGATTTATTGCACACAAAACATATTTTTTTTTATATATAAATAACAAAAAGAAGAACCCAAATGATTATATTTGCACCAAGTGCAAGGAGGTTTTTTGGGACAATTAAAGAAACATTAATGTTTAAAAGTCTGAGGGAGTCTGCTGACTGTAAGACCGAATGATATAACAGCAATTGCACTGTACACAGACCATACAGGAAATGAAAGACATCTGAGATGGGGAGAGAGAAAGAAAGAGTCCAAATGTGTGTGTGGAAAGTTGAGTGTAGGGGGTTGGCCAAAAGCTTTTACCACTGGACAGCGGCCAGTGCTCCTCTGGCCAGCCAGAGCAGAGGTGGGGGTGGTGGGGAGTTTCAGCTCATAGCTCCGGTTCCAAATTCAACAAATTCAATCTACCTTTTAGTGCCAAAAGCACCCTTCTTTTTCTTTATTCCTGACCCAAATTCTCCTGTCAGCTGTCCCGGCTAAAATAAAAGGGCCAAAGAATTTAATAATCAGTCTTGTTTTAAAAAAAAGTGAATCACTGCCTGGGCCAATAAGCACATCATGACTGCAAATGTCACTGGGTTGTCAACAGTTACACATCATGAAAGAATATTGGGCTGCATTTACGGTGATATAGAATACATCACTAAAAACTCTCATTAAACTGATAATTTACCTCACATGCACGCCATAAACAATTAAGTGACTGAATGGGTCTATCTGATGCATATCCCAGCAGGCAATGCAGCAATTCAGTTGAATAGACTAGTAAGTAGCAGCAACCAGGGAGTTTAGGCATGTTGTGTAAAGGCTGATCCTTGGAAATTTAGCATTGTATTCTGACCATGAGTTTAAAGAAAGCGTAAAGAGAAGAGTTTTAGAAGCACTTCCTTTCAGGTGCAGCTTTTCTGTGTCAGACCGTTCTGGCTCCACTCTGGTGAAGTGAGTGAGAAAATTTGATTTGACCTTGACGGACAGTCGGGAGGTCACTGATTGGCCAGGGCAGTTAGGAGGAGGATTTTTTTTTTTTTTTTGGTTTTGAGAAATTTTCAGTTTCATATAACGGACCATAAAACCCCTAAAAATTTGCTACCACACAGTAAACAAAGCGGTGAGTGTTAAACAACAACATAAATCAGAGGAACCAGGAACTTAGAGTGTTCAAGATGCAACCAAACGTGAAGTATGCTTCTGAAAAACAAGCTGGTTGGATTTTAGCCTTCTAATTAAACAGCAAGATCACTATTATTTTTAGAACTACTGACACATCTTAGCCTGAAGCATCTGACTCATTTAATAACTCACTGCTAATCTTGAGCAAAGAACATTTTATATTTGACATATATTTATTTTTACTTTGATATGCAAAATACTATGGCCTGGTTTCAGACAGGGTTTAGGTTAAGCCAGAATTAGGCCATAGTTCAATTAGGACATTTAAGTATTTTTTATAAAAGTGCCTTAGAAAAATAACATTACTCTTGTGCATCATCAGACAAAACAACTGCACTGACATATTTTAAGATCAATTCAAGTTTCTTTCAGTTAAAACAGCCCAGACATGCAGCCTTGGGGAACATAAGAGACTTTATTCAAAAAATATTACAAAATAAACCAAAAATTACCGACCACAAACATTTTAACGATAGTGTATATCGGTACACTGACAGAGTTTAAGGTTATATTTTATGCTTTTTATGAGTTGGCTACACTCTATGGACATCTTAAACACTGTGAATGAGCGAGCAGGCAGACCCCTTGAGGGTGTATGTGTGAGATAGGTCAGGCTCAGGCCAGGTGCATCATGCTTTCCCTCTGCTGCTGTACAGCCCACTGCATCCAACAACAGCATTCATTCACACAAATCACTCACACATACACTTAGTCTTATGTTCCATGTCTCTGGTTTTCTCTTCTCTGACTGCTATTTTAAGTCATGAATCTTATTGTATCCTAAAAATCTATTTTTAGATTGATGTCAAAAAGCGTTTAATGCAGCAAAACAACTTTCAGAAGCTTTTGGTTGAAAAAAAAAACAACACTAATGACATGATAAATGTGGGATGTCTTTGATCTCTCACCTATCTGTAGAGGGTCTTTCACAGCCCTCACTCTATAGAGCTGTTCGCCACGCTGGAACTCATCAGGGCTGCCGTTGGCCAAACAGGAGTATAATCTGCAAGGACAGAGAGAAGAAAGAACTTAAACTGAGCATCCTGTCATACTTTAAATCTTAAAGGGCATTCTGGTATCTAACTGGTTAATCTTATTAATTGTAAAGGTCATCACAAGCATTTGAAAGCAAAGGGTAATAATATAGCCTATTAGCTATTACAAGACTTTCACCTGATGTCCTCCTCGTTCTCTGGGAAGCTCCAGTAGGCAATCCGCAATTGCAGCTGCTCAGGAACGGGAGGATAGACCTTTTCCACCACCTCAAATGGAATATGGAACGCCACCTGTTTGGCTGACAGCTCCACCAGAGGGATGACTTGTCCATCTAAGATGTAATATCAGAGTTACTTTTTTGTTGCAGGTAAACTACATGCTCAAAGAGTGAAACTAATGGCATCAATGGATATTTTACAACAATATGAAGTAGTTCACACCAAAACACTTTAATTTGAATAAATGCAATTAACATGACTGATCAGACTGGCACTAACAGCCAACAGATTTATATTTAAGTCCAGGTATTCTAATCTCTTTGCCATTGTACTGCGAAGAAAACTGACCAACCAATAAGATTCGTGCTTTTGCACTATAAAGAAAATTATGTTTCAAAGAAAATCCAACACTACTTTTTTTTTTTTGCCCAGAACCACTGCTGCTATATAAAATTATGATCTGGTGGCACTGGCAAACTGACTGTTTTGCCAAGTGAACGTGAATAGCAGACACTGAATTAACAACCAGACAGAATCTACCAAATTTTTCTGCTTGTGTGAACAGGTCTTGATTAGTATGGTGATAAAATCACTATGTTCCGGTCACATCTACTCAGCATTAAACAACAAAAAATACTTGGCATTATAGGAAAATAGCTGAACAATAGTCACATAGATGGCTGCAGTTCAAACGACTCATTTGAAACAGAGGGAACAAGACTGAGAAGTGAGTTTCAAGACCTCAGGCAACCCATTTTGTTGTAGACTGTTCATATACACTCAAGGCTAAATTGAGAGAAAGCAGGACAGCTGCCAACATGACTCCACTGAGAGTTTTGTGTGTGTGTGGGGGGGGGGGGGGGGGGGGGGTTATTCCAGTATCCTGCGGGGTCCTGGATTCAAGTCACCAATTTCCTCCAGACAATGATAAGAGTGGCCAGGCTATAAGAATGAAAAACACTCAGATAAAAGACACTCCTTCAAGAGCAACTGAATTTTTGTGCCTACAGCCTAAAGTGAACTCAGACACAGGTTTTTAGTGGCAGTGCATCCAATGAAACTTTATTTTCTACATTGAGCTACAAGGCTGTAGTGACATACAGTACTTATCTCATTAGATATTAGCAAGATCCATCTGAAATGAACACCAACATCAGGAGGTCATTATCATAACAGAGCTTTAAGCAATTGGACTGTAATCCACTGCACTCGGTCACCTTAGAGCTGGATCTCACATTACACTCAGGCAGACTGCACTGATACACTTACACTGTCAGTATAACACTATACAAATGCCACATGGAGAGATTTTACATGAAGCCATGCTATATTTTTCAACACAACAAGAATATTCTGACTACACTGCATCTCAGGCTTAACAACTTTAGACTTGACTATGCTAGCATTATAGCACAGCCCTTGAGTGTCTTAGTATTTTTATAAAAGGGTTATATAATAAAATTTTGAGGACAAACCTGCAAGGTCAGAAATGAACTTTTACATAAAGGGGCAGTATTTGCCTCTAGAATTAAATTTTTTACCTTTGTAAGGGCAATTTTAATAATAACCTTATAAATCGATTCAATCAAACACACTTATTCATTCAAGAACAAAAAAAGTGACTGTCTTAACAAGTCTGTCTCAATACCACTATTTGTGGTCTTGGCCACTTAAAGGTCCTATGACATGAAAATTTCACTTTCTGAGGTTTTTTAACATTAATATGACTTCCCCTAGCATGTATGTGGTCCCCAAGTTTCTAAAAATTTTAATCGGAGTAAATCGAGATTTTGCTATCTTTCTCTGCCTTTGAGAAAACGGAAGCTCAAACGGGCTGATCTTGAATCTCCTCTTTGTGACGTTGTAAAGAGAAATGTTACCTCCCCTTTCTCTGCTTTGCCCACCCAAATATTTACATATAATTCATTCGCAATGTCAGGACAGGTGTTACAAACAGACTTTTATGATATGGATTCGACAGCACCGGCACAAACAGTGAGTAACAGTGTTCATTAAAGCCTGATCTGTGATCAGTGATTTCTGATGTGTAGTTAATCATTCAAGTTCACACAGACTTTCTTTCTAAATCGTTTAATATTGTTTATGCATCAGTGAATCAAGCCAGTGACTAAACGATCAACTTCACGTTGTTTCTCTTAGTAGCATGAAACAAATCTGTTATTTAAATTGTGATTTAACTACAGAGAGCGATCAAAGAACGCTCCCTTTTTTCGGAGCTCTCACACATCGCGAGTATATCTGCACACTTGCCTAAACTGCCGTTACAATGAATGACGCTGTTATGCTGCACAACGGAGCTCTTACTGTATTCATGTGTTTGCTGTTAGTTGTGTTGAAAGCATTTTGTGAGAGAAAACGTGTTGCAATAACGACGAGATCACTGCATTTACGCGATAAACAGACTCTGTCTACTCAGTGCTCAGCTCTGCAGCCTTTCATGTGATGGGAAAAGATCGAAAAAATAATTATATAATCAACAAATCCACGATTTGTTTATCTCGACAGCTGTATATGTATATATATATATATATATATATATATATATATATATATATATATATATATATATATATATATATATATATATATGTGTGTGTGTGTGTGTGTGTGTGTGTGTATATATATATATATATATATATAATATATTTGAGAGGGGTCCACATGTCATACGCATTTCGAATGCAAAGATGTCAGCCAATCACAACAGTTGTCGTTTACTCGGAGTCTCACAGCAGACACGCCCCTTCAAACAGAGCATTCAAGCCAGAGGGCTAATATCAGGATATAAAAAATGCTTTTTATTTCTAAATTTTAAATGTAAAAATCATACTAACAATATAAGTCACCTAAGGAAACATTAAAAAGCATTTAAAGAAAAGGAAATAATCCATGTCATGGGACCTTTAAGTGCATGTGCACATGAGAAGTCCCAGGTCTGATACACGGCAAAGCTTGGTGCCCTTAACACACACTAAATCCAAACTCTTGAACCATTCATTCAACAGACTCATTCAAACACTCTGATTCATTCAGGAATTCAACAACTGACTATGAGCAAGTCATCGAATCTTTCCATCAACTGATTTGTTCAAAAATACTGATTCATTCAAGAATTGAAAAAATCTGTTTTGGCTTGAAGATGCACAAAATTTTTTCAGCACTGACATCTGGAACTTTTTCCATTTGCAAAAAAAAAAAGCAACAATTTCCAATAGTGTGTTTACAATGCAAGTTATTAAATAGAAACTACTAAACCACTGAACAAAAATAAAAATGGGTCATGTTCCACATTGTTTTAGGGATAAATCAGACACCCTTAACCAAAAAGATGCACCCAAATTGTCAAGTAATGCCCCCCCCCAAAAAAAGTATGCCAATAACCTGAAACTTAATATTTCACCATTACAGTTATCAATTTACCCACAGTACAACCTGGTATTAAAATAAGTTTCATCGTGATCAAATAGTAGATGCAAACCACACCATTACAAGACATGATCTAAAACCAGCCACCAAAAGATGAGACGCTAAACTACTTTGGAGATGAATTACCCAAACCACAAACAGATAGAATACATTACACCCAGACAGTGGGAGTCAACGACTTCACAGGGGACAGGTGACTCATTAAAGGTGCTGTCAACAAACAGCTCCTCAGCAACAATGTGTTTAAATGTGAGTGAGATCCCAATGAATCAGGTGGCACACTCATAGCCAGTCTTGGCTGACTAAACCATGGTGACCAACAGAAGAAGAGTTAACACAGGCTGAGACACAGCTTTGTCTTTTGTGAGGCAGTGAATAGGTGAGACAGTCTCTCATAAGTGGTCTGCTGTCCAACTGCTCCAAACTCTACCGCCCGCAGCCCAACAACCAGAGAACAAAGACAACCAGCTAACAGAAACAGCCACGTCTGAGCGATTGTGTTCCCTCAGTTCCAGCTCCAAGAAAACAGGCACGTGAGATACCCCCATTTACTTTCAGAACTGATTCGGACAAAAATCAGGGGGATTTGGTGTCTGAAACTGGGCTGTGCAAGATCAGCAGCATTATGCAGATTGATCAAATGGGGCTTTTTTTGTTTAACCACAATCCTCTGCTCTGAGGCAATGACCTGAACAAGCCAAAGCTCTTTTTACAGCTCTCTGGTGCTCAACTCGACCCAACCCCCCACAACACTCACTCGCTCTCAATCCAAACACCACACAAGGCCTCCCTTTCCAAACTCCCTTAACTCATCCAACAAGCCCAGGCTTTTGGTGGGCCGGCGTTTCAGCAGTTTAAAGAACTTGCAGTAATACAGAGTTAATGACCAAAGATGATTCGTACACCATTTTAACACAACATAGGTGTGCAGCAATATCCAAGCTCTAGATTTACAGCTTACAGTGGAATAAAAATGATACTGAATACTGTAAAACAACATTTTCATAGAGAAAAACTTAAGTTGTTGACCAGAATAAAGAGAACTATAAAATAAGTTGTTTTGAAGAATGTTAAGGTTCAAACAACATTGGATCTTACTGACATTCATGGTTTGGACAGACAAAAAAAATACAGACTCATAAAAGTATACTTTTTTTTTTTAAGTTTTGCCGAAGAAAGTCATTCATGTTCACTTTGGTTTGTAGCATTCAAGTCAGAATTGAGTCACACTGAAAATGTACATCTTTTTTTCTGATGAGGTTACACGAGATTAAAAAAAATACTTTTAAAGAAATTCATAAAGGAAAAGTCATTAAATACAGATGCAACAGCACTTTTCTAGTAATAAATAAATAATTTAAGGACAAAAGCGGTCTCCTTTCCTGATTAATTTCAACCCCTTTTGGGTTTTTTTTTTTTTAACACCTCACATATTTTTGAAACAACTTCTGTATTCTTCTGCTATTAGTTGTTGGGTGATTTATTTATGTCTATAAGTTTTAAGTTTAATTAGTCAATCATTGTTATATAATATACAAAACAATATATAAAATATATTATTTATGTGCAACTTCATAAAAAAAAAAATACATATTTAGATATTTTTGACTCCACTAACGCAACGAGTAAAAATATAACTCTGATACATAAAGTTAACTTATTTGCCCAAAAAGGTCTGTGTATGGAAGAACAGTTAAACTTGGTAGTTTTGAACGTGCAGGTCACATGACAGTGTTGCCCATAAGTTAGGAATACATACTGAGGTCAAAGGTGCAGCCATGCCAAGGCACGGTGTGCTCATATTACAATGACGGCACATAAACCACTTCACAGCACATGAAGACAATCTTCCATTACCTTTAATCTTCACAGTGGGTGAATTTGGGCCAGCTGACTGTTTCCTCCATCCTCTCCAGTTCTGGCAGAGACTTTCTGCCTCTGATATGAATGAGCACAGGGAGTCCTCCTCAAAACGGTCTGAATCTTCAAAGGAGAACCTCTCTCCGTCTTCCCACTCAGCGAACATCAGTTCCATCACATCTGCTGTGTGGAGACCTGAGAGCTTTAACTGAACGTGCCTCTGCGCTTCTTTTGTTTTGAGAGAGTGACACTCGCTCAGGGGGTGGGGAAACTCACACTCAAACCAAACACTCTGCGAGGGGCACTGCAAAGTCCCTCAAGAAAGCCTGTGTTTCCTGAAAATATATATTTAGGGTGTCAAACAGAGGATTTGCACATGACTGTGGTGCAGTTAAGTGAAGTTACTCCATGCTTTTAGACCCCAAATGCCGGAGACACTCATGGGTCTAGTTCTAGGAAAAAGTGACACAACCCATAGCTAAGATTTCATAAACTTATATACTTCTCAGTTTTTAACCTAAGTGTTGTCTTACATTGTCAAGTGTGGAAATAAAAAACACTCCAGAGATGTGTCATTGGGCTTTCGTTGAGGTTTAAATCTTATGAAATAAGATTCTTAAATCAATAAGCTCCTCTCCAGAGGTCTGACTGCCCGTAAGTACTACCTACATTGACCGTGGTTTTAATTGACACCAACTGTAGTGACTCACTTGTATGTAAACATGTTAGTGAAGTTTAGGGCGTTTTAGCGAGCAGGAGCTCTTTTCACTCAGATGTTAAATTAAACCCCCTCTCCTGTGTTTGTCCGATCAGCTGAGCCTCGAGTCCCACAGCAGCTCCACGACCAACAAAACAAGAGAGCGCTGAAGAAAAAACAGGTCCCCAAGTGCAACTAATGACCCTGTGCAGGCTTATTTCCCTTAAATAAGGCCATATCATAATAATAAACCGGTGTCAACCCACAACAGCCCCGGTCCGGCTGTTTTATGTCGATCGAGGTTAGCCCTGCTAACTCTGAAAAGCTAGTCGGTTAGCCTGCTAGCTTTCCGGCTAGCCCGAAAACACAAACACTTGGGGGAAAAAACTGTCAAAATAAGCGCTGAAACGAGAAGTGCTTATATCCCTACACATAACCAGACGGAATAACACTGTTTTGATGTTTTAGCACAAAAGTCTTGGTCCCTAATCCGAGTCTTGTCGATCCAATGGTTACCCAAAACAAACGACCCGCCAGTGCTTTTATCTCAGCATTGTGCCTCTATGTATGTTCATATAACATCAGACGACTAAAATGCAGATTTGACCCCTCGACCAGGACAAACGGCCGTCCGTGGAAAACATAATAAATTGTCTAACGTTGTATGCCACCTCTAGCTGCCTCTTATATGACTTCTCCTTTGTGTGTAAAAGCTTGTCATCCGCTTGTCTTCGTGTGTCAACGGCCGGTTCTTTTCTAGTCCTCCGTCTCTAAGCAGCCACCGCTCTCTGGATCCAAGATTTCTTTTTAAGCCGACAATTTGGAGTCGAGATCCCCCTGTTCTCTCTGTCCTTCCCCCACTCCTCTGCTCTCCTCTGTTCTGCTCGGGAAGATGAAGATGGCTCTCCAGCATCAGCTGATCCGCACTTCCGCTCGACATTAAAGCCAGACAAACACTAGTCTCGTTTCAAAGCATTCTGTCCTGCATAACCCATTATATGGCAGTTATTTGTTTATGGTATGTAGGTCTGGTACTAAATCATGAATCATTTAGAATGCATTGTAATTGTTGATTTACCGTAATACTTCTGTATCAACAACTGAATATTGTGCAACAGATTGCCATGAGTGTCTCGGACTGATTTTGGTCATTACAATCTAATAGCCTAAATTAATAAAAATAAATTAATACAAGATGGTGACTTGTTCAGAGCCTCTTTGATCTTTGAGCGATGCAAGCCAGAGTTTAATGTTATTTGTATTACACAAAGGATTTTGTTTAACCCTTTCAGACCCAGTGTCTATACCAGTGGACATCACTTTTATACGTGTGTGTGTGTGTGTGTGTGTGTGTGAGAGAGAGAGAGAGTTTTAATTTGGCGCCACCCAAACTGAAGATTTGTTTGATTACTTAAGTTACATATGCTGCAATGATGCTTGCTTTGTAATGAGGTATATGGCAACATGTAACAGACAAATAATCCATAATTCTAAATCTGTTTATCGTAAAATAAGTAACTGTTCAAATTTAGTCTAGAGGTGAAATTTGTAAGATAAATTATAATATAACAATGGACATTTAATCAAAATATACAATACAAAAAAATATAGATTTTTATATTAAAGGAAAATCTTAAAATATCTGCAAAACTGATATTTTTTTCCATTTAGAATATATACATTTAGAGAGAGAGAGAGAGAGAGAGAGAGAGAGAGGGATTTATATATAAACAACAGTGACATTCAAATCCCTTTCATTTATTTATTTTCAATGAGCCTGTTCCAGTACAGTTAATATGGTCAATGATGATTTTCAACATTTAATACAAACACAATGTGTTGGAAGTAGATGATCATGATGCCAGAACATTATGCATTTTTGACTGACTAGTTTTTTGCTTTCAGATCACCATTTTGCAGAACAAAAAAAATAAATAATAATAAATAATGTGGAAACAAGGACATGCGTTCAAATCAGTTTTTCTAAATTTTTCCAACTTGGTGTCTAAAAATCTGATCATTCAGTTTTTCTAAACCAGTTTTTAACCATGGCTAAATATGACATATTTGCAGCCTTTACATTTTTTACATACATGGAAGTTTCTGTTTGGGATTGATTAATAGCAGACCGTTCATAGAATATTAAGAACCAAAGCATCTACATCATTTGAACCGTTTGGACTACATGGAATTGTACTTGGTGGTGTCTAAACTTGACTAATAACTAAAAAACTTAAATTTGTTAAGGAGGGTAACACTTTAGTTTAAGGACGAATTTTCATATTAAGTAGTCACTTATTAGCATGCATATTACTAGCATACCGGGTGTTTATTACTACTTATAAAGCACATATTAATGCCTTATATTGCATGACCATATTTTAGACCCCTTAATCCTACCTCACACCTAAACTTAACAACTACCTTACTAACTATTAATAAGCATCAAATTAGGATTTTATTGAGGCCAAAGTCATAGTTAATACTGAGAATCAGTCCCCAAACTAAAGTGTGACCATACAGAGCCCCTAAGGAAAAATGGTGATAGAAAAAAAAATCATAGTATCCCCATCATAGTATTTCCATGACCAGTTTTGTGTTCACTCACAAAATGCAAACTTTCTTGGGAGAACAAAAGCAGGCAAATGCAAAGTTTCAAAGGGAAACAAACATTTTGCATGTGAACGCAAAATTATTAATATATAATTTAAATATTTTGGCCATCACCATAATATCCAGTCCAATACTTCATATCACATATTATCTGTTGGGTAGGAGCTTGAGAAAAATCTTTGCATTGTTACACAGTACAAATAAATAAACTGAACATACTATTTTCTGACATTGGTTTTCTACATCCCCTTGAAAAATTAAATGATAAGCTCAATAATGGTATAGTCGTACCCTATACACCTTCAACAAGAGTACAAATAACCAAAATACAAGTGGAATGTTTATGAATCTTTACATATATCCATGTCGTTCCTTGTCATAATTAACTCCTCCTCAACAAAAGACATTTAAGTGCAATATGTGAACTAATTTAAGAACCTGATCCAGAAGAGCCAGACCAGAACACAGACATCCCACAGATGCTCCATTTATATTAAACGCAGATTATTAGCAAAATGACTTATTTACAAAGGCTTATCCGTTGACGACCTTTCAATCCCGGAAAACTCTGCTCACTTAATGCAGCTGTCCCTAAAAAATCATGTGACTTGATGTTCTTGTGCATGTTCACGAACGCTTCAAGTGTACAGAAATGGAATTGAAATGGCAGGGTGCAAGTAGTAAAATGTGCAACACATGAAACAGGATCAAACCAGCTGTAAACTTAATGGCCAGCTGGTAACCCCTTCATAGGCATTACATGATATATAATTTATACAATGCGGTAAGTGGTTTTAATGTCAACACTGTGACATCACGCTTTGCCAGTACTGTGGGTGTACTTCTCTATCCACTTCAGGAACCGGTTGACCCGTGTGTACACACCGGGAAAGTTGGGGTCGCCACAACCGTGACCCCAGGAGATGATTCCTGTGAGCATCCAGTGGCCAGCCTCACCCCGGCACACCAGTGGCCCCCCACTGTCACCCTGACAGCTGTCCACTCGGCGATGGTTCGACAAGCTGCCGGCACACAACATGCGGCTGGTGAAGCGACTGCCGTAACGTTTTTTACACTTCCAGGAGGGCAGTAAAGGAACCCAGGCTTGCAGCAGTGTTCGGGAATACTCCGAGTCTAATACAAGAGACAAGAAGAGAAAGAAACGGTAGTGCTTTTTATTTTAAAACACCTCTTTGAAGTATGTAAATATTATATAAAAACATACACTTCTGTTCAAAATCAGTTTGGAATAAAGTTTTTTTTCTTTTTAAAGATTTAAAATGATCAATTTAAAATCATTAATTTAAAAATAATCAAAAGACATTTCTGTTTTGAAGAATTTCTATTTCAAATATCACTGTGTCCATAAAAAATATTAAGCAGCACAGTGGTTTTCAACACTGATAAGAAATGTTGCTTGAGGATCAAATCAGGATGTTTGAATGATTTGTGACACTAAAGACTGGAATTATGGCAGCTGAAAATATACCATAACAGGAATACATTACATTAAAAAAATCTTTATTTTAAATTATAATATCATTTCTTAATATTACTGGCTTTACTGTATTTTTGGTCAAATACTGTAAATATAGTCTTGGTGTACAGAGACTTAAAAAAAAAAAAAAAAACTCGACCCCACACTTTTAAACAGCACTGTATTTAAATTTGAACATTATAATTTTTGCATATGTATTCGCAAAATTATTTGGTTTGCATATTTATATATATATATATATATATATATATATATATATATATATTTTTTTTTTTTTACCCAGAATTATTAGCTAAGGTCTTCCATTCCAAAAGGAAATTATTAGTCATCATAAATGTGTTCAGAAATGTATGCAGTACCTGTAATTCCCCAGCCGGTGATGACACAGGCGATAGGCCTCTTGTCCCTCCTGTTGCTCTGAGGTGGAAGGCAAACTGCATTAGTGTGCGGGTTAAAGGCCACACAATTCCCATCTGTGCCCTTCAGCTTCAGTAAGGCAATATCATATTCCCAGCCCTGGCTGTGGTACTTCCTGTGGATCACGATGCGCTCAGGAGAAAGAGTGTGCTCAAAGTCATCCCTCTCCTCTGTGTGGTAGTCACCGAGCCGCAGCACATAACGGGCTGGGTCTGAGCCAAACCTTAAAAATAAATGTGCATGCACAGCATGTTTATATATTGCCTACCAGTCAGGAATGAAAGACATAAGTAAAGTGTGTCATTCTCTGAAGAGCCACTAGATGTCAGTAGAGTCTGTCCCTCGCCTCTTGAAGCAATGAGCAGCAGTTATGACCCAACAGGAATTGATGAGAGTCGCCCCACAAAGTGGATGGGTGCCTTTCGATTGAGACCTCAGCCACAGAGATACTTGCCACGGCCAGTCACCCCTAAATGACAGTCACAGATTGTAATAAACACATGTGGCAAGTTCTAAAAAAAATGTACTGTTTAGAAATGTACTCCTAGTCTTACACATCTTGATCATTATTTGATTTTATATATCTAATGTATTGAATTTTTCAGGATTTTTTGATGAACAACGTACAAAAGAACAGCATTTCTATGAAATAGAAATCTTTTGGAACATTTTAAATGTCTTTATTGTCACATTTGATCATTGCAGATTAGAAGTAGTAATTTCAATAAATAAACAATCCTTTACTGACAGTATTTTGAAATAACTGATATATTAAAAAAATTCCCCTTCACTTTCATTATATGGAAAAGATTGGGCAGCACAATGTTCAAAATCTCCATTCCAAGGAAATCATATGGGTTTGGAATGACATGACATGAAATGATGACAGAATTTTCATTTTTGGTGAACTATACCTTAACTCAAAACCTGTTTGCTATTAAACATGATTATAAAGCTAATTACATTTTTCTGTTGTAACTGTAAATAAACAAACATTATATATTGCTCCCCTGTGACCACATAATATAAGACAAGAACAGTGGCAGCTAGCCAATAAGCAATAAAAAGAGAGATTAATAAACACAATGAACATGTTACAACGTTAGTGAATAAAATAAACCATTACGTTCATTACCGTAAAGACTTGTCTCCTCCAATGATCCTTTTCCTGCGCCTTTGTGTGTTGGGTTTCAAACCACATTCCTGCTTGCTCATGCTTCTGTACCTTACAGGCTCAGTGGTGTAGTCACAGATGACCCCTGCGTCCTCACTGTGCCTGCAATCATGGGCGTCCGGACCCACAGCTGAACACTCCCCTAATGAAGCCTCTGTCCCAACACAATTCACATTATCAAGATGGATGGGTCCCTGACCCTCACCAAAATAAGCCATGGAGCGGGCCTTCGAGACCCCACTGAAATTGTAAAGGGGAAAGAGGAACAAATAATTGTCTAAAGATGTTGAGATGAGTATTTATCTTCTTTCATCATGTGTAACAGGCTTACACAAATCCGAGCTGTCTGCAGACAACTTCAGCGCTGATGTCATTCCAACCATCATCACACACACTGCCCCACTGGCCGTTAATAAAGACCTCTACGCGGCCCTCCTTACGGCTCTCGCCATCCACCAGCCTCACCAGGGGACCTAGAACCACAGCACAGAAAAGATGACCTCTATATAGCTGGATAAGTAGTGTTATATGATTGAGAATAATAAAAAAAAAAATACACTGTAAATTCCTTGTCTTTTTTAAAGGGTGATGTTGTGCAAAATCACAATCAAAATCACATGAAAAAAAATCATATCATATATTATGTATTCAGTTGGCCATGGGCACTCTTGTTATTCGGTACTACAATTTGGTTCCTGATTAGAAATGACAGAAACAGTTTTATGAAATATTTATATATATTTAAGAATTAAAAGTGTTGTTAATTAATGTCTTTTAAATGTCATATTATACATCGCATTATACTACTAAATCTAAAAATGGTCATGAGGTCAAAGAGTGCCTCAAGATGGATTAAAATGATGTAAATTAAGACAAAACAGCACATTATGGTGACAAATAATGTGATGTGTAAATAATTTTTATAAGCTACATGTAAATATGCATTTCAATATATGTACAAACATGTATAAGCATGTCATTACAATATAAAAGATGATGCCTTCTAGTATCCTATTTGTTTGGAGGGCTCTTAAAAGTGTAAAGTGGGCTTGTTTCTTAACATCTGGTTCAGATATTGTGCTACTCTTGATGATGATAATGCTAATAAAAGTTTTTACATAGAGTTTACAAACCTGTGGCAAGAGCCACTTGAGGGATCTCATTGTTCTGTCCTTCTCTTTCACAGCGTACGCTCACATCCTCACTGTGAGAGCAGTCATGCTGCCCCCACTGACCGTGAGCACAGTCAAGCAGAGAGCTCTCTCCCCCTTCACATGTCACCTCATCCAGCAGGATCAACCCTGTACCCTCTCCATACATCCCATCTGGAGCTACCTCAGCTCGCCCTCTGTTGGACAAATAGCAGTATTGCAGTACCTAAATGAAACAAGCTTCCTGGTCTCCTGAGACCAAAAGAGCTCAAATAAAACTTGACATCATCTAGCATGCAAAAATGTAATTACTGATTTTAAGTAGCACATTCACATTATATGCTTGCATTCAAAAAGATATAGCTTACTGATAACCCAGCTGTCGACACACCACCTGGGCGTGACTGCCGGTCCAGTTGTCATCACACACTGTGCCCCATTCTCCAGCGTAATAAACCTCAAGACGTCCTTCCCATGGGCTATCAGCTCCTACTAGACGCAACACTCCATCTACAGCAGCATTAGCATGTCTACGTTTAATCAATGCACTTATAAAAAACAAATAAAATGCTGATAAAAGTAAAACACCCATGTCACAGTCTGAGACAGTTTGTGCCATCTTCACCTGAAAACGGGTTACACGAGACTCCAGCATCCTCCATGTGATCACAGTTGTGCTGGCCCCAGGGTGCATGAGGGCATTCCTCCAGAGACAGCTCATTTCCTGTGCAGTGCACTCCGTCCAGCATGATAGGCCCAGTGCCCTGCCCAAAGTGCGCCCACGTCCATGCCTTTGGTACACCACTGAAAACAAACACATGCCTGTGATTCATTCTCTTATCAAACAGTTAAGATACACTGCCGATTAAAAGTTTGGGGTCGGTGAGATGTTTTGAAAGATGTCTTTTACGCTCACCAAGGCTGCATTTATTTCATAAAAAAATACAGTAAAATGCTAATATTATTACAATAATATTAAACTGTAAAATATCATTACAATTGGAAATTAATAATAACTGAATATATTTTAAAGTGCAATTTATTCCAATGATCGTAAAGTTTAATTTCATTACTCCAGTGTCATACAATCCTTCAGAAATCATTTTAATATGACAATTTGGTGCTCAAAACCTTTTTACTATTAATATCAATGTTGAAAACAGTTCAAGGAAACCATGATACATTTTTATTACAGAGTTCTGTGATGAATAAAAAAAGTCTAATTTAATGCATCCTTGCTGAATAAAAAAGTATTCACTTCTAAAAATATATATTTTTGACTCTGATCTTTTAAAAAGTAGTGTAATTTTTAAGATCATAACAAGGAGGAAGAGAGATATTAAGGCATATGGAACTATATTAGTTTATTTACATAACTTTTTAATGATGCTTACATTGCAAAGTCATTCAAAACAATCATTAGTGATGTACAGAAGAGGACTGATGTACTGAAAAGTGCATGTTACAGGGATGGTGAAGAGTAAAATCAGTTGCTTTGCATCCCACTGCAGATTCCTGGAGTGAATCCCTGCACCCCATCAATCATTCATACACTTCACCCATACATCTAAATGAATAAAGTTCACTTGCTGTGCTAGTGCATGTGTTTGTGTATGAAAAGAGGACAGTCCTTATAGGCAGCACTGATTTGTGCATGACATCATCAGTGTCTCCCAGCACTGTAAATGCTTTAAGTCGAATCATTTGTGCAAAGTGTTTCAAAATTTTGCTAAACAAAAAAACAGCTCAGTAACATCCTGATGATGATGATGATGATGATACAAAAGCTTTCACGCAACATTAGAAGATCTTGCAATAGATCAATATGTGCAGATTCTTGTAATAATGCTATAAGACACAGGTTTTTCAAATGGAAAGCATTTGATATTACTACAGTTTCATTCTTTCTGGTCTAAAATAAAATATTTTATCAGTTTTTTCCATCGAAAAAGTACTATCCGTTTTTTATTTCAACATGTTTTATACATCTAACATTATTTTAAAGAAGGCGAGACAATAGTTGAAATAGTTTTTGCATTAACACAGTGACAATACAAAAAACCTTTTTAAAATGAAAAAAAAAACAATACTTAAAAAATATATGAAAATTTTTTTTTAATTTAAAATATAGATGATGACACAATGTAATATTTGACGTCCTTCGCATCAGAAAATATGCTTGACATTTACTGATTTCTTACCCCAATCCCAACTGTCGGCAAACCACTTCAGCATCAATATCATCCCATTCGTCATCACAGATAGAGCCCCACCTCCCGTTATGGTACACCTCCACACGCCCTTCGAAATCCTCAAGGCCTCCCACAAGCCTCAGTGGAGCACCATTGCCTGAACAAAATAAAAGTCCTATCAATCAATATTTCATTCATTTATTCACTGCAGTGGAGTATGCATAGGACAAAGTAAGTAGTGTGACATTTCACCCTTCTTGAGAGCAGAAGCTTAAAATATTCTTGTATGTGTGCATGATAAAGGATGGGGACATGTGTAAGGACTCTTGGCTGTTCTCAGAGCTCTCAGATGGCTTTCTCCTTCCTAATGTTTCTGTGTGAATAATTCACAGCTCTCTCTAAATATACCTGACCCTGTTCAAGCAAACCGTCCCATTACAACAGCACTGTTTATGACCCCACTTCTGTCTCTCATGAATTCTGTCTTCATTTAGCTCCACTGAAGGCGTTTCCACACTGTAACACTGTTGAAAATAATATTATTAGAGTATGATCAGCAGATACAGGAAGCACAGCTGTTGCTTTATGAACTATGACTCTGAGAAAGAAAATGAGAGCATGCGACTTAGTTAACTTTTTCTAACTTGCATTTTATTTATATATATATATATATATATATATATATATATATATATATATATGTGTGTGTGTGTGTGTGTGTGTGTGTGTGTGTGTGTGTGAGTGTAAAAATATATATTTTTCATTATATGAACAATATTGAAAAATATATATTTTGTTCATAAGTTTGGGGTCAGTAATTTTTTTAATTATTACTTTTTATTAGCATTTAAATGACCATAATTTATAACATGTATAATGTTCTAAATTATTACTATTTCAAATAAATTCTGTTCTTTTTGTTCATCATAGAATTCTGAAAAATGTATCTCAGTTTTTTTTAAAAACACATTAATGTTTCTTGAGCAGCAAATGATTTCTGAAGGATCACGTGACACTCAAGACTGGAATAATTGCTGCTGAAAATCCAGCTTGGCCATTACAGGAATAAATGACATTTAACAACATATCAACATAGAAAACAGTTAATAATATTTCACTATATCACTGTTTTTATTGTTTTTTTTTTAATCAAATAAATACAGCCTTGGTGAACATAAGTGACTTCTTTAAAAAACCTTTTAAAAAAAACCATACCAATCACAAAGTTCTGAACGGTATATATACAGGAATGGTTATCAGGATTCCCCACTCAAATAAAACAAGCTTACCCTCTGGCACTGCACACACCACTCCAGCCTCATTTCCATGGTTACAGTCACCGGAGACATACTTCCTGCTCCGGCACTTCAGCAGAGAATCTTCATTGCCACGGCAGCCAAGACGTTCAAAGTGAAAGAGACCAGAACCGGGTCCGAAATAGGAATGCCGAAGCGCAGTGCCGATCTCACTGTTGGGAGTGAGCAGGTAATTAAATGAAGTCACATGCTGGCTGAGTTAGAGACTCAGTGCAGAGTCTCTAACTGATAATGAATAAATTTTGCAGCTCATACCCAAGCCTCAGTTGTCTACAGACCACACTGGCATCTCGATCAGTCAGGTGGGTGTCACACACTGCTCCCCACCGGCCATTTAGATGCACCTCAAGACGACCACTCTCAGATGATCCCCCCACCAGCCGCGCCTCACCTGGAGAATAGGTGCAGAATCAAACATATTCAGGGATTTAGGAACGATAACGTGCAACAAAACAGTTTTTTGAACTGTTCTTGACAGAAAACAAAAAAGCTAAATAAAAAAAAGAAATAATTTAAACTAGAAATAAATATAGATATAAAAGTAATGTATGCAATGTAATGTAAAATAGAAGTTTCTCTGTCAGATTAGGTCATTTTTTTTCATTGTCTGCTAAATGTTCCTGTGGAGTACCGCAGGGTTCTATTCTCGCACCCATTCTTTTTTCTTTGTATTTACTTCCTTTGGGCTCTATTTTCAGAAAGCATGGTGTATCATTTCACTGCTATGCAGATGATACCCAAATTTATCTACCTTTGAAACGAAATAAACATGCTGCTCTGGAATCTCTTTTTGCATGCCTGGATGAAGTGAAAACGTGGTTCTCTCAATTTTTTTTTTTTATAACTACAGTCCCTGGTAAACTGTAGAGCATGTGTTTGTCAAAATTGTGATTTAAATCGAAATCGCAAAATTGATCAAAGAAATTGCGATGTTTTTTTATTTTTGTCTTCAAAAAACTTTTTGAACTTTTGTTCATTCAATAAATACAGTTAACAATCTAGCTTCTGAGTGCTAAGTTATTAACCCAACAATAGCGGGGTCAGTTATTTTTTTGCAGTGGGCCGCGCAAACATATGTGTTTGGTTGTGTGGGCCGTGAGTTGAAAAAGGTTGGGAACCACTGCTTTAGACATTGCTATCCATGCGCTCATTACATCTCACTTGGACTACTGCAACTGTCTTTATCTTGGCATTTCAAAATCCTCCATCGCTCATCTCCAATTAGTACAAAACGCTGCTGCTAAATTCCTCAAAGGTCAACGTAAATTTGATCACATTACTCCAATTTTGAAATCATTGCATTGGTTACCTGTGCATCTTAGAATTGAGTTCAAAATTCTTCTCTATGTTTTTAAATCTAAAAATAATCTGGCACAGAGCTATCTATCTGATCAACTTTATCCATACAATCACACACGAAATCTGAGGTCTGGTGATCAAAGACTTCTCTCTGTCCCCAGATCACAGTTAAAGCATAGGGGAAAGAGCCTTTATGGTCCTAAGCTGTGGAACAGCCTTCCAGCCTATATCAGATCGGCACAGTTTTTCAATATTTTTAAATCATCTCTTAAAACCTATTTCTTTTCTTAGGCTTTTAATTTATTGTGAGTTTATGATATGAATCTGTGGGTTGCCATGTGTTCTATGTCTTTCATTGTTCAGCACTTTGGTCAGCCGTGCTTGCTGTTTTTAAATGTGCTATATAAATAAAACTAACTTGAAACTTTAAGTAATGCATTATATTATAAAATATTATTTATATTTTATTTGTTTCTTATCCCACTCTCTCCATCATTTAAAACGTTCTAACATTTATGTTATGTTGGTTTATTGGCTGATTTATGTTTATGTAAAAATTAGCAACAAAATGAGAGATTAGAATGGGATAGTGCACTATTAAAAAGTTTTCTTTTTCTTTTTCTAAATAATTTATGGCCATAAGCATGGGCGGATCTACAGGGGGGCAAGGGGGGGCCGGTGCCCCCCCACTCTAGAGCCTTGCCCCCCCAGCTGCCCCCCTAACTTTAATGATCCAAAAACTGTACTTACAAAAACAACCCACCACTATGTCCAATACATTTACCAAAAGTGAACAATTTAATTTTTAATTTAAAATGTATTATTCGCCCTTCCCCCCTGCCCCTCAAATACTTAGTTACGTCCCTGATTCAAACGTGCAGAGCGGCGTTCGCTCAGTCTGGCTCATACACACAGCGAGTCTGCTTCGGTGCGGTGGCCCTGCAACCAGAGACTGAGCTGCCCCGGACAGATCCTCTGAAGGTGAAGTAAGTTTCCCCAGGCAGGCCCGGTTCTAGAACCAAATCACTGAGGGTGCTTCTGAATATAGTGAGGGTGCTGCTTACATAATCGTAGAAAATAGCTCAGTCATCAGTCTGAAACATAGTATCTCAAAATTGGGGATGTTGAATACAACAATACTACAGTAATTGCTGTTATGTTAATCAATATACGATCTGGCAGTAAATTATAGAATAGCAGGTACACAAGCAGCCATCTTCACTTTGCAAAACATTAAAACATGCCACACATAGCCTACCTATACTGTGGTGATACCCTTGTTGTAACCGGCTTCAGCTTCAATTGAACACTCCTAGAATGGACAAAAGTCACTGCCTTACACACGTCTCTCTCCATGACGATGAGAGACACATTTTTACATAACAAAGAGTCGCTGTGCTGAAGATGTGTTTTGCGCGAGCTCACCGAGTTCACGTTCGCAAACCTGTCATTATTATTGGCAATAAACTTAAGATGCAGATAAGAGATTCACTTGATATTATTATTGATGCTGCTCTGATGCACTACATTACGCAACGCTCTGTTTGTTGTTAGGAAGACTAAAAGTTCAGCGGTCTAGCTCATCAATGTCAAAATTATTAAATAAGTTAACAAATGCCTGGTAAAATGTAAGTAGATAATTTAATATTTGACTGTTTTACAATAGAAAAGTTCAACTTTTTTTATTTATTTATTACATTTTGCCTTTTTGAATCGGAAATATGCTATAATTTCCTTGATTCATTTATGTAAATTAAAAATAAAATATTAGTTGCAAATAGTTACAATTATTTCACTAATACAACAAGCCTTTCTTTTTCTTTATTCCCTTAAATCGCTTTAATAATTAATTAATTACTTTAAATAAAAATACCCAATTTTAGTTTGGGCTGTTACGTTACAACACACAATACAGTGCCAGTTAGGAGATCGATCATTTGATTAGCTAAGCCTAAGCAGTCCTATTAAATCCAATTCCTCTCAGATATCACAGCAATGAAACCAGGTTACAACTGGGGAATAACAAATACAATAGAATTAAGTAGTCTAAACATAACTGGTGTGTGTGTTGTGAATTAAAAAACGTTGTAGTGTGTAAGGGCATGATTAAACAATAACTACTGTAGTTTAAAAGTGTTTTTGTGGTTTTTTCTAAAGCAATTCATATATAGGGATTCCATGTACCCCTGCCACCCTGCCAAGACCTCTTGCCACCCCTTTGCCCCCCCATGCAAAATTTTCTAGATCCGCCACTGCCATAAGGTAGCCTACATCTAGCACATGTTCTCCAAATGTAGCTTATCTCTTAACACAGCATGTTACATGAATACACAACCTTTTATTCTTTGAGAAATGCCATTTTATAGTCTTATTTTTATAGTCTTACGACATCAAGAAATTAAATTAGGTTTTACCGCCATCTTCTATCTCCTTGACTAGAGGACAACTTAAGGAAAAGTGGCACAGCTTACCCCTGTCTCCCCCTTTTACAGACTCTGTGAATCAGCTCTCTATAATTAGTACAGAATGATCACATTAGAGACACTCGGTGTCTTGCAAATTATCATCTTGCTGCCACACGTCCTGCACACACAGACATGAATTTAAATGCACACTCTGATTGTTTGAGTCTGTAACCGTGTTTAATGTTATTGCATAGAAAGGAAAAGGACGAGAGAGGCAGACAGAGATAATCACAGCTCACAGAGAGAAGGCAAACAGATTTCAACACCAGCTCTTTCCAATCGGGAGTAAAAAAATGTGCATCTGACTAATCATTAGACAACAAACACATAGAGAGAGAAGATGAATAGAAGACAATAAAAAGAGAGGACAGAGAGAATCCTTGACTGCTGTGAGAATCTCACTGTGGCTGTGTGCTATGACTGCAGTAATAAACCTCAGTCAGCTTCTGTACAACAACACCTATGCTAATATAACAGTTATGACACAAATACTCAACAGGACACATTCACCTGTTAAACACAAACACCCTGGTCCAGGATTTAATATGGTATATCCCTAACAGCCTGTTTATATGTAAAGGTCCCTATTGTGTTGGTCCCTATTTAAAGTGTATACAATGCATATTTTTAGTCTTTCCACTAAGATTATGTTTCTGTACAGTCTCTATACAAATAAACCCAAAAATAAATACATTTATTTAGGCTTTATTAGCTCAAGAAAGGCATGTTTTGGTTACTATGGTGAATAATTTGTAAGCATAATTAAACTAATTAAACAAATTAAGAAATAGCCTACACTTTTACTAGCCAGTGGGTGCATTTAATATGTCTATAAGATATTTAGTGGATAATTTAACTAATTATAACTTAGTCGGGTCACAGAATATCTTTGATGGACCACAGGTTAATCATGCTAGACTCTCAGTAATGAAACAACCTAAAGCAACGTTTTTGCATGGTAACACTTATCGATTTCAAACACGTTTTGGATGGTTTTAACTCAAAGTAATACAAAAAAGCTTTTAAAAATGAAAATGAAGCTTTTGTAGAATATGTCTGAATGTGAAACGAAGGCCAGTCAGGAGGGCTCACCCTGGTGGCAGTCGCAGTAGGCCCATCCAATGGCTCCCGACTTCTGTCTGAAAAAGCACCAGGGGTTGGATACACGGTCAGGGTTTCGACATTGGTTGTGGTCGCCAAGACCACGGTTGGGGTACTGCAGCATGTAGTCTGGAAAGTCAGTCCATTTTAGACAGGAAAAGCCAGAGCCCGTCTGAGACACAGATCCACTATAATAACCCAGCTCAGTGAAGCCCTCAGAGCAGGACAGAAGACCTAAGGGGAACACACACACAGAGACACACACACAAAGTTATAAGTAAAATTCAGCATTTCATTTATGAGTGAAATTTCCTTGATGGAGCAAAAAATAACATTTTAATGCAGTGCCAAATAAAGGTCCACTCATTGTAAAATTCTTGGCATGCAAAAGCATGAACTAAAATGACTGTTGTAAACCTAAGGTGGTGAAGACCCACTATGATGAGTCACACACCCAAACATGTGTTATACAATGTGTGTATGAGTGTGGTTTATGAGGACAAAATGTGTATAATGACATGGGTACTACAACATAAGCATGGTTTATGAGGACACTTCCTGTGTCCCCATAAACCAAAAGGCTTAAAAAACATACTAAATGGTGTTTTATGAAATGAAAAAAAATGGCAGTAGTTTCTGTGAAGGGTAAGTTTAAGTGTAGGGTTGGTGTAGGGCAATAGAAAATACAGTTTGTACAGTATAAGAACCATTAACCACATATACAAGACTGAGTGGGTGTGTGTTTGCATAATAAAAACATAAAACATCTGAATTATATAAATAATAATATAAAATAATAAAAATAATACATAAAATAATATTTTATATAAAAATAAATATATTACATTAATTTTATATAATATATCTATAGTATATTATATTTTATATTATACATTTTTTTTTACTTTTTTGTGCTAAAAATGGCAGGCAGGGTATAAAAGTCTATGGATGTGTATATGTGCATGTGTGTTGTTTAGGCACAAGGACACACAGTATATTTTCAATCTAATTAACATTATTGAATGATTCTGATTACTAATTTACTTTTGCTTGCTTGCATCCGTTCGCTTGCATCAAATAATCAGGAAGATCCTTCTTCCAAATGATTCTAATCAAAACCACTAAATAAAAAATAAATATTGTGACTTTGGGTTACAGTGAGCAAACATGATCAAGTCTCTTGTGAAAGAGCATTCTCTAATACATTTTATGGCAACAATACAATTTCATGCTTTACTGTGGGCAGTTAAGTTCCTTTGTAAGCATTTAAACTATAATTTAATACAACAATTCATAACTTAGTAGCAATATTCTCATGCTATTCTGCATATGCTGCCAGTCTGTCCTTTATTTCATTTCTGGATGTGTGACTAGAAAGGAAGAAAGTCCTGGGCTTTGTGCCCATTGTCCAAGTCCAAGCAAAAGACAGATGTTAAATCCATCCTAGACAGGAGAAAGATATTTAAATAGAAGTCACTTCATTCTGAACTTTGAGGCATTTATAAAATGGAATGAAATTTGGTTTTAAAAAGTACTCAAAAGACAATATTTGCCTTTAAGGCAAATAGATGTTACTGAAAGCAAAACATATAATTTCAGATTTGTGTAGGCATGTAACAACAGCCTTACCAAAGGGAACCTTATCACCACGAATAAATGTTAGAAATCTCAATGTTTTGATTACAAAAAAAAAAAAAAACTCCTGAGAATGTATGGGTTTGCTATCAGATAGTGTTGTGCAGGACCAGACAGATGCCAATGTGCCGTCGTCTTTCTTCAGAAGTAGGTGCTAAACCCTCAGGGAGAAAAAGACACAGTTTTTGCAGAGTTAATGGCAGAAAAGTATTTACACCCGTATGTGTAAACAAATCTACACCCAGCGGACATGAAGCATAACCCTGTCTTTGCTTGTGTAGATTGCTCCATAGCTACCTTGTCTGAGGAGCAATTGTTGCGGTTGAGTATTTCTTTAACTCTTCCGTAGGAAACCATCGACGAATATATATCTTGACTGCAGAGTAGTTTGCATTGGTTAATGTTGCAGGCACTGCAGGTTTTCGGGGTTACAAGGGGGTTAAGTTTTGTCTGCTGTTTTGCGCATGCGGGTGAGTGAGTGAGACAGAACTAGTAAAGTGATTATCCGTTCAGCCGTGTGTGCTTCGTGTTTAATAGCTAACTGAAATACTCCAACATAACATTGGCGACAAGGATGGCTGAGTTTAGCTTACCACCGCCGGCCCCTTTTCTTCCCGTGCCTGGTGAACCGCCTATTCCATGGGCGAGCTGGATCGATGGCTTCACAGTGTACCTCGAGGCCATGGACTATGATGACATACCAGATCGGAGGAAAATCACTCTGCTTCGTCACTGCCTCGGGGCAGAGGGACAGAGAATATATTGTGCGCTCTGCGAAGCTGAGACGTATGAGGAAGCGGTTGTTCTTATCGCACACCACTTCACGGGCCAACAGCGAGACATACTCCGCTGATATAAACTACGCAAGCATCTTCAGTGACCGGGTGAGTCCGTGCAAGATTACGTGACTAATCTGCGTGACATGGCGCGCTCATGCAATTATGGGACACTTCAAGATCAGATTGTTCGTGATCAGTTTATTGAAGGCATACTATGTGACAAGACTCGAGAAAAACTGTTGTTAGAACCTGACGAATTGACACTAAACCAAGCAGTTGTAATTGCAGTGCAAGTGGAGGCTGCTCTGGAATGCTCAACACTACTTGCTGACGCATGCCTCCCTGTGGACGTTTCCACGCAACAGTTGCGATCTTCCTGCCATTCAGGCCACTGCCATTTACCCACAGAAAAGACTGCAGATAGCAATGAAGGTTTTCCAGTGCAGCTTGCAAAGTTACAGAGAAATTAACGCAGTTTGAGCTTCTGTGGCAACTGTGGCTCCAGTTTGCACAATTCAAAAATCCAAAATTGCCCTGCACGTGGACAGACATGCAGGAAGTGTCTAAAAAAAAATAACTTTACCAAAGTTTGCAGGTCGGCTCCTGCTACACAAGCAGCACGGAGGAGACTCTCACCTGTCCGTAATGACTACACTGAGATAAGGCATGTATCAGCTGGCCAGGCAGCTTTTAGGACGTGTACTGTGCTGCTGGAGGAGGTAAGCCTTCCACTCCTGATGGATACGGGAGCAGCGTCATCGTTGCTTAATGCCAGTACGTATCACAAGTTTTTCTGATATCTGCCATTACAACAGCCCTGCACTTCCCTCTGTGGTTATGACAGCTCTAAGATTGTGATGCTCGGCATTCTACAGATCTCAGTACGTTATGGCTCTAAACATCTGCCATCATTTCCCTTCTACATTACTGAGCGGGGAGCCAACCTTCTTGGACTTGATCTATTTACAAGCTTGGGATTCACACTTCGAGATGAAAAGGGCTCTGATATACACCATGTCACCTCCACCTGGCAACAGAGATGGCCATCACTGTTCGACAGACTGGGCTGCCTTACAACATTCACCCATAGGCCTTTGGCTGACCCTGGTGTGCCGCCGGTCATACAGCCCCTGCACAGAATTCCCCTAGCCCTGTGGGAAGAAGTTACTGCGGAGCTTCAAATGATACTGGACATGGGAGTTATTGAGCCGGTCAATGCATCTCCCTGGATTTCTAACCTGGTCATTGCAAAAAAAAAATCAGGAGGAATACGAGTATGTGTTGACCTGCGCTCTGTAAATAAGGCGGTTATCCCAGACAAGTACCCCTTACCCACAGCTGAGGAGCTGACTGCTTACTTCTATGGTTCAACAGTCTTCTCAAAACTGGACCTGCGCCAACGTTATCTGCAAGTGCCACTTCACCCTTCTAGCAGAGATCTCACAGCATTCATCACACACGCTGGGGTATTTTGATATACTCGTATGCCGTTTGGCCTAAGCTCCGCCCCCAGCTGCTTTCAAAAGGTAATGACCACCATTTTGGCTGGAATTCCCAGAGTTGGAGTATTCCTGGATGATATAGTAGTCCATGCGCCAGATGTCCAGACCCATAATGACCGTCTCAGCAGGGTGGCCAGTGCTCTCATGGCACATAACCTTACATTAAATGGAGAGAAATGCACTTTTGCAGCCTCAGCCATAGACTTTGTTGGGTACCGCCTCACGTCTAGGGGCATCGCCCCTCTTCAGTCAAATATTGAGGCGATACACAGAATCCCAGAGCCCACCTCTTCCTCACAGGTGGCCTCATTTCTGGGCATGATGGCCTATTACCTTCGTTTCTTGCCTCAGTACTCCCAAACCACGGCACCCCTTCGCCAGTTACTAAAGAAAGAAGAGCCATGGAACTGGACTGGTGCATGCTCCGAGGCCGTTAGAACACTAAAGTCCCAGCTTACCACACCTCCTGTCTTAGCTCACTTCAATCCCGATAGTCATCCTATCGTCACCTGCGATGCCTCCACACAGGCACTGGGAGCAGTGCTGTCGCAGATGCAGTATGGAGTGGAAAGACCTATAGCATTTGCCTCCAGAACTTTGACCCCCACGGAACAGCGCTACTCTGTAGGTGAAGTGAGGCCCTTGCTTGTGTCTGGGCAACTGAACGATGGCATCTCTTCCTCTATGGTCGGCATTTCACTCTCTGCACGGACCATCAGGCTCTGACCACACTCTTGTCAGCCTCTGGCTCAGGTCATAAACCCCTGCGTCTGCACAGATGGGGTGAGCGTCTAATGCAGTATGACTATCAACTCAAGTTCACGCCAGGGAGGGACAACGTTGTTGCTGATCTGCTATCTCGATCAATTGAGGCACCCACACCAGCAGCCTCGCCAGGAAATTATGACATGGAGTCAGACCTCATTCAGATGCTACACACAACTCTGCAAGAATCGGTCTCCTTGGAGCAGCTGCAGAGGGAGTCCAAGTGTGACTCCACACTAACAACACTGCGCACATATATACGCTCAGTATGGCCAGCACAGGTGCCCGAGGAGCTAAAACCTTTTGCTAAGATAAAAAATGAACTGTCATGTTGGGGCGATGTGTGTGTCTCTGGAGGCCTTTGTACAGTGGTGCCACGCAGCCTGCGCGCACGGGTCTTATCAATGGCGCATGAGGGGCACTTGGGTATTGTAAAGCTTAAGCAAAGATGCCGAGACCTGGTTTGGTGGCCAGGCATTGATCGTGACATTGAAGGACTGGTCAGAGATTGTGAACCATGTCTACTCAGTGGAAAGACTGGACAACCGGTCTCACCCCCTTTGCAGCCTGTTCCATGGCCATCTCACCCATGGGAGCACCTTCAACTTGACATCTGTGGGGAAATTCATGGCTATGGCGTTCCCCACCATCAGCGCTTTCTGATGGTCGTGTATGATCTCCATTCTAAATGGCCTAAAGTAATACCAGCCGGGACAGTTACAACACAGACCATCACTCAGATACTGGAGAGTCTGTTTGCTCACCGGGGCATGTCCCGTGCCATCACTACTGACAATGGGCCGCAGTTTACCTCTGCAGACTTCTCCAATTTCCTGTGCAGTAAAGGAATTAAGCATTTCCGTGCCACACTCTACCATCCCCAGGCAAATGGTGGGGTTGAAAGATTAAATCAAAGCCTTAAGAATGGCATTCATGCACACCAGGCCCAGGGGTATACATTCCAAACAGCACTCAATTTAACGCTTATGCATTACAGAGCTAGCCAGCACACCACCACTCAGGCCTCTCCTACTCTGCTTATGCTTGGCCGAGAGATGGACTTGCCATTGGACAGACTGAGACCACAGGAATTGTCAGCTACAGCCTCAGACGGCACCTGCTGCTGTAACTTCAAACCAGAGGCGAATGAAGGCCAACTTTGACAGAAGACACAAGGCCAAATCTAGTAAGATAACAGTTCTAGACTGGGTTCGGGTCCAGAGACCACACCGTAGCAATAAAATGCCATTGTTTTGGTCTGATCCCCTCCAGGTGGATTGTCAGTTAGGGCCTGCCACATTCTTGTGGAGCGATGGTTCTCGCTGGCACGCTAGCAGACTGCGGAAAGTGCCAAACCCTTTCAACTCACACATGTGCTCACAGACAAGGGAGCCTAGTGGAGGGCCAACACACAGCTCGGTTTTTGCAACACCTTCACCGCTGCCAGTACAACCACGGCCAGGCCGAGTGCATCAAGTTTCCCCTGTCAGGGTGGTCCCGCATCAATCTCCACCAGCTGTGGGGCCTCAACCTCTTTATCCACTGCCTGATGGGAATCAGGAGGGCCAAGAAGTGCCGTAGTCAACAGTAACTGAGAGTCGGCCGATTCGAGCAAGAGCTCGTCCCGCATACCTAAAGGACTTTATCACAGACTTTAATGCTTAGGTGTTTGGTTATTTCGGGTGAGTGAGTGAGACAGAACTAGTAAAGTGATTATCCGTTCAGCCGTGTGTGCTTCGTGTTTAATAGCTAACTGAAATACTCCAACATAACAACATGACCCCCCAGATTCATAGTTACCCGATCCGTCCCCCTCATTGTCTCGATGAAAGGCTCTATTGGTAAACAGAGGATTAATCTGAGTTTCCGCTATGTACATTAGTCTAAGTAGTGGCGACCCGGCCCGCTGCTCCTTAAACGTGTACTAAGAGATTTTTGAAACATGCTTTTGACGACAGTGTCTGACCGAGTCCCAAAACACACTTGTAGCCAATCAGCGGTAAGGGGGCGTGTCTTGTCCTGATAGCAAGAAGAGAGCGCTCAATTTGAGTGCACAGGACGCATATTACATTACATTTACATTTAGTCATTTAGTCAAAATTAGCATATTAGCAGATCGACTACAGATTGAGAGAGATGGCAGATATAAAAGAGGGTTTTACAATCAGGCAAGAGGTAGGACCCGTGTAAATATCGGAGCAGCTTTCCAGCAGTGGAGAGAAACTCAAGGATTGAGAAGGGCTCGAATCGGACGCCGAAGTATATTTGTTTCTTTTTGATAGGTGAGTAACGTTGATTTTGCATTGTTTCACAAAACCTATCCATGTTGGCTTTTGTTTGAATATGCTTGTGTGTCATCTTCGCTTGTTTCTGCGATCGTCGTTGCCATGGTTGTGTATGTACGTGTGGGGTGAAGATTTCAAAATAGGGGCGAGGCACGGTGGCCTAGAGAGCTCAACGCACTGCAACTTCACAAAACGCGTTCAAATAGAAAAAGCACCAGCAAATTAAGAAAAGATCTTCATCAGTTTGACAGCACATATGCTGCAAATATTCGCAACACAACGAAATACAAAAACAAGTTGCAAATGCTCAATTTTTTTTTTTGTATTGATTACCATTTGTATAACCACAGTTGTATAAATACCATGGTTAAACTATGGTTAGAGCAGTAAATCCATGGTTAATTTGTGCATGATTACAGTAACCATTTTTTTGTTTGCTTTTTTATATAATAAATGTATTTATTTATTAATTCATTTCAATAGTAAAACCATAGGCTATGCTTAGTTTTTGTAAGGTAAGTTGTAAAATAAGTTTGCCAGCTTACATAACCGTTCACAGTTACAGTAATTGTGTATTTAGTCAGCTTATTTAGGCTAATAATATCTACACACACACACAAAAAAAAGCTAAGGAATCGTATGACCAGGATTGTTAAAATAAACAAAGATCTTTTCAGAGCAAACATTGATAAATTATGCCCCAGCCATATTTGTCTCTTTACGGTTCCCTTAAATATTTCCGATGTCATCTGTGTTATTGCAGCACATTTCTTTATTTGTTTGTATTGTCAGTATTTGCAGCACGTGTTGTCAAACTGATGAAGATTTTTGCATAAATTGCAGGTATTTTTGTCATTTGCAGCATATTTATCTCTCTCGGCCACCGTAGCAGGTCCAACCGATCTCACGGCAATTCATACATTTTTCACAAGGTGGCTTATTCATACGAATTCGTACGACCACACTCGTACAAATTCATACGATTGTTGCCAAATCGTACGTATTTTACGAGTTGCACAATTTGTATGAATTTGTACGAATGACCTACACCTAACCCCGCCCCTAAACTTAACCGTCACTGGGGTTTAGACAAATCGTATAAAATCATACGAGTGAGGTCGTACAAATTCGTACGAATAAGCCACCTCATAAAATACGTACGAATTGGTCGTGAGATAGCGTTGGCAGGTCCTGTTGGGGTATATGGGTGTGTTTGTTTTGGTGCTAAAGAATCGGTTCAGGCCAGATGCAGGCTGAAGCACAATAATAATCTAACCATTACTTTGTACCCACCTTCTCACTACACGCTGCTCTGTTGTCAAACACACGACGATGGTGCTGCCACTGACGTTTACATTCTCTCTGTGTGTATTGCTTGGGGAAGTCGTGGCCTAATGGTTAGAGAGTCGGACTCCCAATCGAAAGGTTGTGAGTTCGAGTCCCGGGCCGGCAGGAATTGTGGGTGGGGGGAGTGCATGTACAGTTCTCTCTCCACCTTCAATACCACGACTTAGGTGTCCTTGAGCAAGCCATCGAACCCCCAACTGCTCCCCGGGCGCCGCAGCATAAATGGCTGCCCACTGCTCCGGGTGTGTGCTCACAGTGTGTGTGTGTGTGTTCACTGCTCTGTGTGTGTGCACATCGGATGGGTTAAATGCAGAGCACAAATTCTGAGTATGGGTCACCATACTTGGCTGAATGTCACATCACTTTCACTTTCACTATGACTCCTGACCTCGGGGTCCTACGAGGAGCTGGTAGCTGCCTCAATTGTGCCTGTAGCGGTAACCATAATGATCATATACAGGTGCATCTCAAAAAATTTGAATGTCATGGAAAATAATTCAAAAAAGCAAACCTTCTTATATTCTAGATTCAATGCACACAGACTGAAATATTTCAAGAGTTTTTTGTTTTATTTCTGATGGTGACCTACAGCTTAGAAAAATGAAAAGTAGAAAATTAAGTACTCAATACTTGGTTGGGGCTTCAGTGTGGCGTGGCATGAAGGTGATCAGCCTGTGGCACTGCTGAGGTGTTATTGAAGCCCAGGTTGCTTTGTTAGTGCCCTTCTGTATTGTTTGTCAGATGTTACTTCTCTTCCTCTTCACAATACCCCATAGATTCTCTGTGAGGTTCAGGTCAGGTGAGTTGGCTGGCCAATCAAGCACAGTTATATCATGGTCAGCAAACCACTGGGAAGTGGTTTTGGCACTGTGGGCAGGGGCTAAGTTCCTGCTGGAAGAGGAAATCAGCATCTCCATAAAGCTTGTCAGCAGATGGAAGATGAAAGTGCTCCCAAAAATCTGCTGGTACAGTAGATGGCTGCATTGACTTTGAACTTGATAAAACACAATGGAGCAACACCAGCAGACATCACAGCTCCCCAAATCACCTCTGACTTCAGAAACTTCACACTGGACTTTTCATTTTGTGCCTCTCCAGTCTTCCTCCAGACTCCAGACATTGATTTCCAAATGAAATGCTAAATTTACTTTCATCTGAAAAGAGGACTGTGGTCCACTGAGGAACAGTCCAGTTCTTTTTCTCCTTACCCCAGGTGAAATGCTTCTGTTGTTTTTTCTGGTTCAGGTGTGGCTTGGTTCTAGGAATGTGAAGGATATAGCCCTTTTCCTGAAGACGTCTGAGTGTGGTGACTCTTGATGGTTGCTTGTGCACCTTTTCCTACCACACCTTTTCCTTTTAGTAAACTGTCTATGAATATATTTTGATACAGCACTCTGTGAACAGCCAGCCCTTTCAGCAATGACCTTCTGTGGCTTAACCTTGTGGAGGGTGTTGATGATCATCTTCTGGACAACTGTGAAGTCATTCTTTCCCATAATTGTGGTTGCATGTTCTAAATTAGCCCAGGAGGTACCCTGTATTTATACTCAAAATTAATCAAACTATTCAAGGTCAAAATAGAATATTCACATTTTTGAGATACTGATTTTTTTATTTTCCTTAGCTGTAAGTCGTAACCATCAAAATTAAAAGAAAAAAATATTGAAATATTTAAGTTTGTGTGCAATGAATCTAGAATATAAGAAATTTTGCTTTTTTGAATTTTTTGAGATGCAATTGTACTGTCATCTATGACTGAGCTGGTGATTTTTCTGGACTGAAAAAATTTGACTGCTGGACAGCTTGGTCCCCCCCCAGTTAAAAAATCCCATCTGCGCCCCTGTAATGTTGTATTAGAAATAGTGCCAAGCAAGAATGTGTTTTTTGGCATTGAAAGAGATGCTCTTTATGAGAACAAAATACTGTGACATTTCAGCTGCTACCAGTAATGAGTATGTGTCTGAACTAGGTGGCATAATTTAATTGCAAATGCACACAAAAGAGACGCCGGTATATTGCCAATTCTGAAAAAAAAAAAAAGATTTAGATTTTTGATTTAACCTTTAAAAAAATAGTAAAAACAAACCAATATATATATATTTTTCCATCAAGTTTTCAGATGACACCTCGGTGATTGGCCTCATCAGTGACAACGATGAGACTGCCTACAGGGAAGAGGTACAGCACCTGGCCACATGGTACACTGAAAAAGACAAAGGAGCTCATTGTGGACTTCAGGAAGAAGAAAGGAAGCACGCATGACCCCCTCCACATTAACAGGATGGTTGTTGAACGTGTCTCCAGCTTCAAGTTCCTGGGAACCACCATCTCGGAGGACCTGTCCTGGACCACAAACACCTCCAGCCTGATCAAGAAGGCTCACCAGCACCTCTTGTTCCTTAGGACACTGAAGAAGAAACAGCTGTCTTCAGCCATCCTGGTGAACTTCTACAGGTGTGCGAACGAGAGCATCCTGACCAGTTTTATCACAGTCTGGTATGGGACATGCTCAGTGGCTAATCCGCAAGGCACTGCAGAGGGTGGTGAAAACCGGCCAACGCATCACAGGAACATCACTTCCTGCTATTGAGGACACCCAGAGAAAACGCTGTCTACATCGAGCTTGTAGCATTCTCAAGGACTCCTCTCACCCTGACCATAGATTGTTTGTCCTCCGGCCCTCCGGGAGGTGCTTCAGGAGCCTCCAGACAAGAACCAGCAGATTTAGGAACAGCTTTTTTCTTACAGCTGTCTCCTTGCTGACACCCATCAACACCCCCCCACACCAAACACACAGACTCTTTACCCCTCCACATCACTACATCTGACTGATTTATTCATTTATTTACAACAAGCAAAAAACAGTAAACTTATTACTTGCACTACTGTCTGTTCATCCAGAAACACTGAATAATCCATTTGCACACTGAAATATTTTCTATGCACTTTACTGTCCATTGCTCTAGTGTAAATGATGTTCATATGTTTATAGTTCTGCCTATAGTGTACATACACTTTTACATAATCCATCTGTATAGTACGTTCATAGTACACCTATCTGTATATCATGCTGATAGTATTTAAAA